>NW_012156996.1:2363-5333 GCF_000151545.1 Saprolegnia parasitica CBS 223.65
CGTCGTCTTCCTCGGATACGTCGTCTTGTGCAGCGTGGCGATGAGTTCCTCATCGCTCAGCGTCGCTTGGTCTGATGGCGCGGCTCGCAGCAGGCGAAGGCGTCGACTGACGAGGCCTCTTTCTGCCGCGGCCTGGATGACCGACGGCCGCGCCTCGGAGGACGCGGCCACTCGTCGGTTGGTTTCGCTTGCGGAACGGCTGGAAAAACGCAGAATCTGCGCGAGAAGCAATCGGACAACGTGGGCTGGCACGATGCAGCAGTCGCCAAGGCGGCGAGCGTCGCCACGAGGTCGCCATCATGACGACCGACGACTGGACGTCTATTTCTTTAAAATAAATGCTGCAGACCGATGTATCAACAAGTGCGATCAGCGATGCAATAAAATATTCCCGCCGAGCTGCATGCATCAAGTGCGAGCGATCGCTCAAGCGCGAGAATCGAAGCGAGTATACATACTTCTAGTACAGTACTGAGCGCTGAGATGCGCGCTCGGTCAACCGTGGTACTTGACGAACGAGCCAGTTGCGAAGGCACGAGCTGTCGATCGAGGGAGGCAGCAATACAGGTTGCAAGATGAAAAATCAGTCGGCAATTCGCATCCTCGGCAGCAGGCACAAGATGCAGCCCCGCAGCGATCCCACTTGCCAAGAAGACGAAACGATACGTCTGTATGAGTGCGCGACGCAAGGTATTAGTGCAGCTCGATGCGACGATCTGTGTCAACGAACGATTAGGTTGCTCCAACGTCGTGCATCGATTGTGTACCATCCATGTCGGCGCTCCTCACGGGGTCTACTTGTGCTTCCACTGTGGAGCGTTCCATCAACCCATGCAACGCGGGCGTTGCATGAGCGCGGGCGTTGCATGTGTTGATGAAACGCACCGCAGTTGGAGCACAAGTAGACCCCATGAGGACCGCAACCACGTGCGCCACCCGTCGACGACATCGACGAGCAGGGCAACGCAATTGAAGACGACGAGCCCGACAACAAAGCCATCGCCGTGAACCTAAACGAAGAGGACGGCGTCGATGGTGCAACCGCGGTCGACGCAGCGAGCCTGGAAGCTTTCAAGGCGATCCAGGTTCACTACTGCGACGACACTGCGTTCCTTCATGTTTGTGTTATCATGTAGTACTGGTCTGGTTGCTCGATCGGCCGCATCATCGAAATGCGAGCGGCGCACCAATTCGTCCAGGCGACACGGACGCGGAACACCCTTTTCGTGTGCCGCAACAGACTCTTGGACACGACAGGTGATCTATCCACCATGTACGCGACTCTAATAGCCTCCTGTACAACGGACTCGCCGTAGGGTCGCCACTTGCGATCGCAATATCAGCATTCTTGTCCTCGGCCGTCAACACCACGCGGCACGACTGGTACTCGGCACGACTGGTACTGTATTGATTCATGCCGATCGATGCTAGTCCGGGGGCACGTCGACATGCTATGTCGCTGCTCATCCATATCCTCACGAAAAAAACGCTCGCGAGCCGCCAGACCATGAGTACGTAGCACAACGGCAATTGCGCCAAACGAGGCCCAACATGAACGTAGCGTTGGGAGCAACTTCGAAACATATCGCACCATCGACACTGTCCTGCGGTTGGTCTCAGGATCAACACGACGGAAGCTCATGTCGGCATGCGTAGGGCCCTGCTCGTCCGTGCGAGCCCGGATCACGCGTCGTGTTGCCTGCTGGTCTCCAACGCGTTTACGCCGTTCCAGTTCAACAACGGCGAACTGCTTGGGATGAGGAAGATTCGCCGCAAGGTCATCTTCGTACCGGTCGAGGACGGGTAAGTCCTGCAACACCTTCGCCCTATGCCTACGTGATCGATGCGTAGAGAGCATTGGCGTCTTGCGGCCTTCATGCGCCACAACGACAGCAGCACGGTCGACGTTAGTGTCATCGGCCCCAAAACGTTGAAAGGCCATGTCCTTACGGGCTACGTCACGGGTTTTGCTTCTGGAAAACGCAACTACGCGCCGTCCTTCGACGCGACGCACGTGGCCGCGATGAAAGCGATTGTTCAAGACGCCCTCTTGGTATGCCGGGTAGAATTATCAGTTGCTGCTCACCAATACCATGCTAGGCATGACCTCAACCTGACGGCGAAGCCGTGGTCAACGAAGCCGAGGTGCATACGATCCGATCCGTGCTTGTGCGTGCGGCTCACTCGTCGATGGACCATAGCTAACGCTGCAGGTCGAACGGTATCGAGCATCGTCGCGCATTTGGACAGCGCGCGCGACCGGCTCGACTTAGCGTATCGCTTGGACTCGATATTATGCGTGCCTCTCAAGATCGGATTTAGGGGACTGGGTTGTGGGTGTTGCGTCAAGACGTGTGCTTGGCGGTCGCATCGGGCAGCTGGGGACTTGTTTGGGATCGCAAACGGCTTCCCGAATTGACCCAGATGGTCGGCAGAGCGATGCGAAGAAGAGCACAGCAAAGGTACCCCGCGATGACAGTACGAGGCCTCACGAGATCGCGTTGTGTAGAAGCAACTTAATCGACAACCGCTGCGTGAACCCCGAGGTCCTCGACGACGAGAACTGCGCGCAGATCGTCGAGCGTATCAATGACGAGGCCACCGATGTTCTCGGAAGCGGCGCGTCGTTTCCAGACTTTTGCGCGCCGCTGAGAAAGGCGGTGGCGTACAAGACGTTTTCCAAGTCCAACTATCGCCGTTGGTGCGTGACCATGGGAGTGAAGCTGCTTTGCTCTCATCAAGGGCTCGCTCTCGGCAACGATGGTTCGACTGTCCGGTGCAGAAAGCTTCTGTACGACGTTGTTCTAGGTCGTATCGCGCCTGCCAACCCGATCCAGATCAACCAAGGTACGACTGTACCCGAAGCTTTATTTACATCTCAACCTAGATTCTTTGGCAAAATCGCCGGTGTGAAAGGTTTCTTGATGCCGATCAACTCTGGGTACGTGTCATCGTCCATCTGAAAAATGT
>NW_012156997.1:0-1921 GCF_000151545.1 Saprolegnia parasitica CBS 223.65
CAGAAATTTGTCTCGGTTTGTCTCGGTGTACGATGCGCCTGGGGGCCAAGCGGCGCTGCTCTTGGTGGCCGTCGCCATGGTGGGTGCCGTCGCGGCGATCGTTGCCGTCTCCGTGTCCAAGAAGGTTGGACCGTCAATCATCTCGATGGAAGATGGCTACGTGCCGCTGACGCAAGACATGCACTAAGCCATCGCACTCTCGTCGTCGTGTTTATAAGGTGCTGTCAGTTATCGGTCCATAATATATGGTGAATTGTTTCTCTTTACGCCAACTCTTGACTTGTTGACACAAGCTGGGAGGAGGGGAAATGATGATTTTACCAACAAGTGGAAGAATCTCCCTGCGCAGAAGGTCAAACACGCGAAGGACGTGGCACAATGCATGCAATAGATGGGAGATAGCACGGTACTAGGCGTTCATAGCCCCGGTAGCGTAGCCATTGTGCGTTTTAGCCTCCTAGCCGTAAGCGATTCCTGCCACGCCACTCCCAAAATGGCGCCAAAATACTCTTGTTTGTCCCCACTCCACGTGCTCGGTGTTCACAAAGCGATAAGACGTGCTACGATATGGTAGTCGCCGACAAGGGGGCTTAGCGCGGTCGACGTGCTCAAAGGAAGAATCAAATATTCCCGAGGACGTGCTGCACGACGATCCTATACGGTGGCCCGCACCCAAAATCGACACCAGTGGAGCAAATCGTGCTTTACGAGGCGAGTATATGCCCATGCATGTCCTGGGTGGCAAGTGATCATTAGATCGCGTCAGGCGTGAGGAATACGGCGTTTACACAGAGAACTCCATACGTGACACTATGGCACACGTTGTGGGAGTTTCAACGTATCGGTAGAGAGTATCAGCAGAGTTTTTAGGAGGAGCAGGCATAGGCCAGCCAAACCTCGACGTAGTTTCGATTTGGCTGCGGCCTGCTAAGTCTCGACCCGCCTTGCCACATCCCTTAACAGTCTAGGTAATCCAACTCCTTTTGCCCCCTTTGCTGGTAACAAGCACGACTCCTGAAACGTAAAGCCGCGTGTGGGGCATGTGCAGAAAAATAGCCAACTGCCAACCATCGGCACGTCATAGCAAGGTCTTGGTCGCTCGTATGGGTCTCGGTGACGCTTTGGTCCCTTTTGTAAGCGCATGTGTTGTGTTTCAGCAATTTCCATCAACACGAGTAAAAGTTTCTCGTGTCGCTCTCATAGTCTTATTTAATCAGAGCAACCCGCGAGAGCGATCGAGTTGCCGCGCTACTTTGGTCTCCACCAATCAGAAGTCTCAATTGTTAGCTCACCTTTGTCCATCGGCCTATCACATCGTGCGATTTTAGTTTGAACTCAATGGGTGTGGACACGACCGCACACACGATCCAAAGACGCGGGAAAGATCGTATCTTTCGCCCCAGTGGTTTCATGCAACTTTTCACGAACGGTCTTGAATCTCATTGGTGCAGATAAGGCATCGCAAGTTGTGATTGGCTACAAAATTTTGGCCGGGCGAACGCCCGTTCAAAATCTCCCGCCAACAATGACGCCACACATTGGCACATCTCGATTTCCCCACCAACGATGAAGACCCGCATTGGAGTGTGCCTCGCGGTAGCCATTATCGTCCATGCCAACGCTCACAAAGACGTGGCATCTGTCGCGTCGAAGGACATCACGAAGGCGACTGCAACATCCCGCGCTCTCGCTGCGGCAGAAACAGAGCTACAGCCGCAGTTGTTCGACATCATCTCGAACGTGCTCGATCCCATCACGGACATACTCGATCCCGTGCTCGATCCCATCACAGACGTACTCGATCCCGTGCTCGATCCCATCACGGGCCTGCTCGATCCCATCACGGACGTACTCGATCCCATCACGGACGTACTCGACCCCGTGCTCGATCCCATCACGGGCCTGCTCGATCCTATCACGG
>NW_012156997.1:3190-5986 GCF_000151545.1 Saprolegnia parasitica CBS 223.65
CGCCGAGGACCTCTGCGACACGAGCCGCTTTTGCAACGGCGTCCACGCCTGGTGCCCCCATAGCAACGAGGACGCACACTACGGTGACGACTACGCCTCGGCGTTCGCGTACAAGGCGCGCCAATGCTCGGTCAAGGCGACACAGAAGTTTGTCTCGGTGTACGATGCGCCTGGGGGCCAAGCGGCGCTGCTCTTGGTGGCCGTCGCCAGTGGTGGGTGCCGTCGCGGCGATCGTTTGCCGTCTCCGTGTCCAAGAAGGTTGGACCGTCAATCATCTCGATGGAAGATGGCTACGTGCCGCTGACGCAAGACATGCACTAAGCCATCGCACTCTCGTCGTCGTGTTTATATGGTGCTGTCAGTTATCGGTCCATAATATATGGTGAATTGTTTCTCTTTACGCCAACTCTTGACTTGTTGACACAAGCTGGGAGGAGGGGAAATGATGAATAATGCTAAACACTCGATTGCAATATGACGTGGCACTTGGAAAAGGTTCCATTTCCGCGCAAACGTTCAGTCGTGAAAAAACACGTGTAAAAACGAGCACGACAAAGGCGAAACGCAGTGCTTTTACAAGAGAATCGGAAAAACCTTGAGCGTTGCTCATTCTGCAATTCGCGCTCCAGGGCCTCGGTCGCACGGCACCGCATCGCACGGCAGGGCGGTCGCAACTAGGCGTCCCGTCGACTGTGGACGGTGAAACTCGTGTGGCCTAGGTCCTTTTTTCGTCACTCATCGCTTCAATTCAAGACATTGGTTCACCGGCTGAGCGCTTGCAACGAACGCTGCAGTCTCTTGCATCGAATCGAATGCTTGGGTCTACGACGTTGAGGACCGATGCACTATTTTTATTGTTCAGCTGGCATGGACTGGGCCGACTTCGACGCCAGCGACAGCTCCGACGCCAGCGACAGCTTTGACGAGGCTAGCGATAGCTGGGACAGTAGCGACGAGTCGGACAAGGATGAGCCGGAGAATGCCTACAACGATGCCTTGGTCAAGATCAAGCACTACAGCCATGTGTACAGCGACTCGGTCACTCCATACGGGTGTGACGATTGGTTGCAGATGCGCGTCGACGGCGTCGATGGTCTCCTCTCGTGGCCGCTGCCAGAGCACCGAGTGCGACAACTGGCGGCGCTGGCTGGCGACACGAACGCCATTCCCGCCGACAAGCTGTACATCCGCAACGATGCGTCGTGGTCCAACGATCTACTCTAAAACTTCCTCGACGTCGTCCAGCGCGACATCTTGGCACCACAACGGCAGCAGATGCGCGTTCTTCTCTCGCACCTCGTGGTTGACAGCGTCGGGTCGCTCCAGGCGACGGGCTCGGGCAACTCGTTTGGCTCGCTCCTCATCGAGCTGCCGACACCGTACGAACGCGGCGACCTGACGTATCCGCACCGTTCTGGCCCGAAGCGCCTAAAGGCCGTGGCACAAAACGCGACGCGCATCACGACAACGCTCTTCGGCACAGAGCTCTCGTCAGCGCCCATCACGAGCGGCACACGCATCGCCCTCGTCTACAGCCTCGTGGCCGACGGTCCCGTGACTCGGCCGTCCCAAGACGCGGCGATCGCGGAGCTCACGCGGCTCGCAGAGACCTCGCCACTCGAGTACGTTTCGTATATGCAGGCCGAGACGGAGGACGACGCGCTCTCGTTCGCAGCGCTCGACTCGACCGACACGGCTCTGGTGGAGGTGCTTCTGGCCACAAGCGCGTTTGACGTCGCACACGTCACCTTTCACAAGCGCGCGCAGCTGGCGGATGCCGACGAGGTCTATGGCGATCCGTATGTGAACATCGTTGAGCGCTTTCTTCTGCACCCGGCGTGTGCGACGCCCGCGGGTGTCGCAAATGGCCTATCTGGCCTGAGCGTGGACGCCTTTCTCACCGGGTATCATTGGTACATCAGCGACAACTTGGCATGCTCAGCGAGAGCGGTGCTCATGTGGCCCAAGCGCTGTCGTGTGTCCCTCCTTGGCCTCCGAGGGGTGCTGCCGCTTCTCCAAGCCGCCGTGGGCGATCCGACAACCGCCGACTTGATCGGCTTCTCGACCGCACGTGACTTGGCGGTGCACATCATCCCGCTCTTCATGAGCAATGAGATTGATCGACCAGATTTTCACTCTGTGCTGCCCAAGGCGACGTCTGCCGTTCGCTACGCCACAACCTTTGCCAGGCTTTTGCTCCAGATCAACGACATGGATCTCGTCACACGCTTTCTCGGTGACGCGATCATCGTCACGGATGTGACGGCGATCAACGACGCGGCTTCATGTGTCCAAGCGTGCTTGCTCCAGTGCGGCTGGCCCGAACTGCAAGAGACCTTTACTAGCCTTCTCGCGCGCTGGTACGTTCCAGACGCCATGTTACTGCTGTCGAGCCTCGCTGGTATCGCGCTCGATCGGGTCTGCCCAGCGCTCAACCAGCCTTTTGTGTGCGAGTTTCTCAAGGCGGGCTGGCACTCGGTTCGGCCACGAGCGATGCGATACCGACCTCTCGACACCGCGGGCTTTATGGCCGACTCCATCCTCCTCGACTGGTACGTGGACGAGCACGCGCCGAATCTGCCCCACGGCAACTGGCTCAGCGCGCACTTGCCGCCGGCCATGGTTGTGGCCGTCGACGCTTTTCTCTACCCGCGCCGCCCAGGCGCATCGACGCTGCTTGCGTCGACAGAGCTCTGTTCGGCGCAAGATTTGCTGGTCCACTTGCCCAGTGTACTCGCCCGCGTGCGTCGCAGCCAGCCGTCCGTGCAGCTCCAGGCGTACGTCGATGCGGTCGTC
>NW_012156998.1:0-3076 GCF_000151545.1 Saprolegnia parasitica CBS 223.65
ATGCGTTTGTCTATGGCTACGGTCTCATTGCGATCGCCGGCAGCGCAACGCTGCTCACGTCGCTTCGCGCCGGCTTTGTCATTCTCCGGTGGCAAACTGCGATCTTTGCCGGCATCAACTGCCTCTTTGACGCGTCGGCTGTCATGCCGTCGCTGCTGTACACAATGCAGTCGTCGCTCGACGTGTCGCGCAAGGCGCTTCTCTTGGTGTACGCGATCCTGGCCGCGGCAGTGTACGGGCTCCTCGTCGGCCTCTGGTGGCTCCATAGCCGCCACACCGCCGTTGCCATCGACGAAGAAGCACAAGCCAACGCGCCGTCGAGTCCGCAGTACGAAGCCATGGACGAGGTATTCCATGGATCTGTCTTTAGTCTAAATTTCGAGGCGAGGTCTGTAGACGGTGCCGCTGACGGCCGCGCCACTCCAGACACAGTTCAAGTCGTTCGAGTTTCGGTACTTGCTGCTGTTCGCCGCTGTGCACAACCTCCAGTCGTCCTTCTACTTTGGCACTGTCAACCAAACACTTACGGTCTCGCATGCTGTTGTTTTATGTGAAATTTGAATCGCGTTTTGTAGAATTACGACGACATCGACGAGGTCTACACCAAAGCGTTTGGGTGGATCCTCCCCGCTGGCTTTGTGTTCATTCCCGTCATCGACACGCTCGTTGACCGCTTCGGCCTCCCCATCTCGATGCTCTCGACGACGCTCCTCAGCATTGGCTACCACATTCTCGCCATGATCCACTCGCTCCCACTTCAAATCCTCACGTTCTTGCTCTTCACGGCCTTCCGCGCGCTCTTCTACGCCAACGTGGCCACGTGCGGCGCAACGACCTTTGGCCACACCAACATGGGCAAGATCCTCGGCACTGTTTACTCGTTGTCGGCCATCGTCGCGCTCCTTGAAATCCCCGCCGCGCAGTCGGCCAACACGAGTGAGACGGGATGGAACGTCCTGTATGCGGTCTCGCTCGGCCTACCCATCGCGCTCGTGCCCGTCATCCTTGTGTACCGCCGCCGGTTCTACGCCAAGACAACGGTCTAAGCGCACATTCTGTTGTCTAATCAAGGCGCCTTGTTGCTCGTCGGATGGCGGAGGCTAGGAGGGTTAGGGTAGATGTATATTAACATTGTGGTGGAATCGGCTTCCCAACACAGAGAAAGAAAAAAGACTCCACGAATGAGTGTTTGCCGCCGACTACTCGCTTGGACCCTCGCTCAGCCACGAGGTCCGACGTCGACTGTGCAGCTCGTACCGGTCACCACGCACGTCCATCGTCACATGGCCTCCAGTGGGTTGCATGTGCTCGGCGAGCCAGTTTGGTTGCTCCAAACACAGCACGAGCGTCATGTTCGTGCAGGCTGCCAGTGCGTCCAGCAGCATCCGATAGCCTTCCACGCTTGCGACCGTCCAGCAAAGGTCCAGTGTACAATGGGTCGGAGCGTGGAGGGAACGCAGCGCGTCGGCAAGCGATTTCACGTCCTGCAGCGCTGCTTCGTTGTGCTCGTACATGACCGATTGAACTCCGTTCTGTACCCAGCGCTGGAGAGCGCTGCCAAAATCGTCCAAGTGCTCTGCGACACCAGCACACTGCACCCACGTGACCGACTCGAGCGTCTTGGAGCTTGCGATTCAGTCGAGCGTCGTTTCGAAAATGGAGGCATCCAAGTCCGAACTGACAACGCGCACGGAGCGAAGCTTGGCGTCGAATTCCCGTGTGCGGAGCGCAGGTCCGTATACCGCCACATGATCAAGCGAGAGATGTTCCAGTGCGGAGCAGGTCTGCAGTGCACCAAGCGAGCACGCGAGCAGCTCGTTGCCGTCGCCGCAGAGCTCGAGTGTTGTGAGCTTCGAGATATCAAGCAAGGGTGCAAGGCGCTCCAACGTCGCATCCAGAACGAGCTCTGTGACGTGGCACAACGGCAGCGCGTTCGCCACCAAGCCAGCACAAATAACGTCGCAGTCGTTCAAGTGGAGGGTCGAAAGCGCTGGTGCGGACGCAATGGCGCGTGCGACATCCGCATCGTGGTGCGATTTGCAGCCCGACAAGCCGAGACGAAAGGCGCGATCGAGTGCCAGCCACTGCATGACGGGCACAGCCCAGTCGTCGCGCGTCCCTGAATTGCTGTCGTCAAAGTCGATGAGATGGAGCTCCGAGATGCGGTAGGGCGCCTTCAAGATCGTCCGAAGGTCTGCGCCGTTGTCGTTATAGAGAGTGACTGCCTTGACGTTTGTGCACAGCAGGAGCAGCCGAGAAAACTCTGTCCCTTGCGCGTCGGTCACCGTGATGCGAAACGTCTCGTCGAAGCGCTCAACCTTATGTGCCCACTGCGCTACAAACGCGCAGAAGGGCGAGGCAAAGGCGCTGCCTTGTGGTACAGGCCAGCGGTCGCTCACCGAGTTGCAGGCGACGTAGAGACCAGGGAAGGCGGGCATGGCAGCAGCAACATACGGAATCGCGGCCTCGGGGGTCGCCCCGAGCTGAGGCCGTGGCCAGAAAGACTTGCCGTGTACATCTTGGTTCCGCATTGTTGTCAACAGCGTGTGCAGCGCGTCTAGAGCTGGCGTGTACCGAGTCCATGGCATCGCTTCGAGGAGCGAAACGACGTCGGCAGGCGACTCGACGCATTGAACGATACAAAAAGGACTCCAGAGCCGTCCAAGACCGACGACAGGCTCCAGAATCGACGACACATCGGGACGTTTCGCCAGGATTTGGGATTGAGCGAAGGTTGAAATCGACCGTTTAATCAAGGTAATGAGTCAAGTTGGGCGCTGTGCAACGAGCTACAGTGCGCGTACTAAAGATAGGCCACCTGGGGTTCATACACTTCTAGCTATCTGGAGTGGCAATGGATAGTTGTCAAACGTGTCATACTTGTTTATTGATGTACCAAGTTTTCATGCACGTAGGATACGATTTGAGGTCAAAATTGAAAAAAACATGTGATTTTTTCGATATTTTGGCGAAATAAAGATAGGCCACTTGAATGTATAGGGTCGTTACGAGGCGTTTGACGCTACTCTAATCCCCGGATTTTCTACCTATGCGAGCTACAACATGTAGGCACCTG
>NW_012156998.1:4552-6188 GCF_000151545.1 Saprolegnia parasitica CBS 223.65
AGCTGCAACGAGAGGCTCGAAAATGCCGAAAAAGCTTCAAGTGGCCTATCATTTTTTCGCGCCAAAAAGTTGCATTTGGCGGTTTTCCGGGCGTTTCGCGAAAACTCCTTGCCCGATTGATTTCAAATTTTAGGGTCTGACTCAAAGAGACAAGGGCTTTCGATTTGAGCATTTCGCGTTACGTCACGATACATACCGCGTGTGCTTCGGACGCGCCCCAAGGTGGCCTATCTTTATTGCGCGCACTTTACAACATCCCTGCATCAAAGACGACGCCACAAAGCCCAGGGTGCAATAAGTGCAAGGGAATAAAACAATTCACTTGAATTTGTGGAAGCGTGGAAGCAGCGTCTCTGACTTGCGCATGAACCGTCGGAATGCAGCAAATTTGCATGAGGCTGGGGTCCATTGCATGCCTTTGATGTCTAGTGGAATGAGAATGAAAGGCAAACGCGTCTACTGGCGTCTTGCTTGTAAAGTTAAAGAATCTGTGCTTCTATCATTTAAAAACTGCGGATTTCACAGTCAAGTCAAGTTCTAGTGTGTTCGCACTCGCGCCGCTGACAAAGCCATTCGTTCTCCACCCGTTCATGCCCGGTGCGATGCCCATTGCAGCGGCCCTCACCATATTGGTCTGTCTTTTATTCTCATTCCACTAGACGTCAAAGGCATGCAATGGACCCCAGCCTCATGCAAATTTGCTGCATTCCGATGGAAAAGCAACCAACAGCTAAACTCCGTGTGCTCTCGTTTGGTCCGGTGCTGCCAAGGGAAAGAGTGTTTTATAACCCTGGGTGTTGCAGTCTCGGTAAAGCTGCCAGCGCGCGTACACGATGTAATCTGCACCATAAATACTCGTGATGCAACACCGCATGACCTCTTCTTCGACATCAACGATAGCCACATTCTGTGGATGCTAGGTGCAGAAGCCCAGCACGCCATTTATTACTCGTCGCTCATTCCTCGTACCTGTATTTGGGTACTAAATGTACGAGTACTTAATCTTGGCAAAGTCTTGGTTCATTTCGAGGAGCAAGCGATTTACTTTTACCCATCGCTCTCAATATAAAGACAATATCATGAACCGACAAGAAATAATCATGGACGTCTCTGGACGATGATCGCGTGGACGCTCGAAGTTTCGAGACGCGGAAAGATACGAGCGCTAAAAGATCAAACTCGGTGCGCGGTTGCAGTTGCCACGCTTTCACCCACGGCACCTTGAATTGACTCACGCGACAGGCGCTGGGACGTCACGGCATCGAGCAGCAACCAAGGCACGAACGCTGGCGAATGGACGGGGCTCGACCGCCACGGCCCGAGCCAGTCCGCATACTTCAACTTGGCATCCGGCACATTCAACAAATCCGCGGCGCCCCGGGTGCATAGATTTGTCACACACTTGGCGCCCTTTTCTCCAAGGCTCGTCGCAGGCCCTATCTTCTCGCCCCGTCAACGCTTTCGCAGCACTGAAGCGAGATACCTCCTTCCTCGCTAATGAGCCGCTTGTTGCGTCCTGAATCAGCGCTGCTGCATCAAGAAGCGGTGCTGGCAATCGGCAGAGCGTTGGTCCACAGGCCGCGCCGCCGAACGTAGCATCGACAACATCTGGTGCAACGAATCGCGGACACATGGG
>NW_012156999.1:0-4695 GCF_000151545.1 Saprolegnia parasitica CBS 223.65
AGCGATGGACCACACGCCCGAGAAGGATCATCTTGTGGTCCCTGTCGCGCCGACGTCGACCACGGTGCTCTCGTCCTCGGCCTCATCGTCCAGCAGCAGCAGCAACAACAACAACAACGGAGTGCTCCCGCCCGTGACGTACACACGTCTGGCATCGCCCAAGACGGCGCCCGTGGCTGCGTCGGCCGTCCCGCGCGATATTCCGCCTCACTTGGTAGCGGACAAGGCGCCGGTGGCCGACGACGAGGCGTGGAAGGCGCAGTTTGCGCCGGTTCTTCTGGCCTACGGCGCCATCAACGTCCCCGTGAGTCTCGCGTTCCTCGTGGTGCACCTCCTCCTCTTGCCCGTGTCGCTTGTCGCGCTCCAGAGCGCGCTCCAGCTCGCCGACGGCGTCGCCGACATGGACTTGTACTTTGCCAACTCGCTCAGTCCGCGCGAGGCCGGCCACGCGCTTCTGGACCGCATCGAGTCGCGGGCTGGCATGGCGCGTCGCCACGTGTACTTTATATTGCTGAAAACGCCGCTGAACCTTCTCGGGTTTGTGGGCTGCCTCGTCCTCAACGTGCTGGCGCTCGTGTTGATCGTGGTGCCGCCCATCTCGCGCGTCTGCCGACGCGGTGCGAATGCGTCGGGTATGCTCGCCGTGAACGCCTCCAAGTCCAACTGCGGACAAGACCGGCTGCGGCAGCCCGAGCGGGCGGTCTAGTCCCGAAACAGAGTCTTCTTTATATATTAACACTGAGATTGAGTTTATTTGCCGAGCCGGCGTGACACTCTTCCTTACCACTCTGTGCCCCACGCGTTTGTTGCTTGAAGAAAGGACTACCTGTCATTTCTTAATCCCGCCGCGTCGACACCTTGAGGTGTAGAGCTCGATCCCACCGTTTAGACACCTTGAGGTGTGGAGCTCGTTGCGACCGCGCCCCGCGCATGGCTTGTGCAACGTCGTGTGTCAACAAGTCACCGACGTCGCCATGAAGCGGCCAAGAATTTTGGAGCATTTTTGGCTCATGTCCTGTCTACCAACATTCCTGGTGTCGGATCATCCGGATACAGATCTGGTATCTGGACAATCCTCTGATAATGCATTTTGCACATTGAGGATGAGAGGTATCGTCGCAGCCAATCGTTTGTCTGGATTTCCGTTGGAGTTTCTCATTTGCAAATTAGAGTGTCCAAGCAGAGGCGCCAAGGACAGCAGTAGTGTAGAAGAAGAACCCAACGAAGTAGAGTAGAGCAGTCGAAAGACCGTGCTTGTATAGGCGTTACTGTCACTGTCCAAATTACTGTGGAGTGGCAGGGTCAAGCAAGCACAAAACTAAAATTCAGGCATCGCCGACGTCGCCTGCGCACCGTCCTTCATCGCTGCGCTTGCGGCGTCGCCCAGAGGACTGTAGAAGTACCAAAAAGGTGCCTGCAGTCGTCTGTCAGGCGGTGCCTACATCCCGATACATGCTCTATGACTTTCTCTAAAATTAACAAATAGCAAATCAGTTAAAGATGTACACCTCTCCTACGAATTTAACCGCCTCCGATATACAATACGAGTCAATTTGTATCACGACATCCCGTTGCCACCCCGTTGCATAGGCCAAAGCAGGACAAGAAACAATCCCCGACGACACGCAGCGCGTCCGTCGATTGATATCGGTGGAGCTCATGGCACGCCGCGCCGATGGGTCTTATCCGGGATAAACGCTTGGGGATTCCGAGCTAGGCAGCGCTGTGTGCGAGCGTCGCGTGGGTTTTCGTGGAACCCAAAACTTCCAACTTTTTTCTTTCTATCAAGCAAATTCCATGTTTGGTGATAACTTGAAACACTGCCATTTGCGTCGACTAGTCTTTCCGGTACGTCTCGCCGCTGACCTTGTCAAACTGCGACGCAAAGTCGTCCATGTCGTCGTCCACCGCGCCCTTCGGCTTGTCGTCCTCGTCGTCAAAGACCCACGTCGTGCCCGGCACGTACTTGGCGTCGTCGGCGCCGTCCTTGGAGTAGAGAGGGCCCGACCTACCGCACATCATCAACATACACCAAGGAAAGGAGGCGTGTACCCAGGAAGCGACTGCGTGCTCATCGAGCTCTCGCCAATGTCGTCGACCTTGGAGAGCAGCTCGGCGGCCAAAAACGGGCACGTGCCCGCCTTCTTAAAAAAATGGTGCTTCAGCAGCGTCGACGTCGACGGCCTAACGTTCCCATATTACGACGAGAGACTTGATGTACTGTCGTACCGCTTGGCCGGGTCCTTCTGTAAGCAAAGGCGCACCATGTCCTTGAAATGGCGCGAAAACTGATGCCCCGTGCCATCGTCCTACAACAAGAGCGTCAACCTGACGCACCGATGGACGATCGACGGTACGTCATAGGTTCGGAGCGACGGCGGGTCTTCCTGCAGCGTCAGCAACAACACCTGGTACAACAAACCATGCATGCGGCGTCGAGCGACAGCGAAGGTTCTACCTTCATGGGCTGGTACCGGGCGTACGGAGCATACCCCTTGGCGAGCTCGAGGGCCGTGATGCCAAACGACCAAATGTCGGCCTTGTAGTCGTAGCCGCGCACTTGCTCCATCACTTCCGGCGCCATCCAGCACGGCGTGCCCACAAACGTCTGCCGACCACGTGAGAGGCGAGAGCAACAAGATGTGATGTACCTGGCGGTTCTTGCGGCGATCGCCGCCTTCCATCATCCAGCCCGAGACGCCAAAGTCGGCAATCAAGACGTGGCCGTTGCTGTCCAGCAGAATATTGCCGGCCTTGATGTCACTAGATGCCACATGGATGAGGAATTCTTGGCATGCGTCGTCGTCTACCGGTGGATCTGCCCGTTTTCATGAAAGTACTGGAGCCCTTGAAGTGTTTCCTTGAGAATGACGGCGAGGAGTTCCTCCTAGCAGCACATGCAATGTCGGTGCCGATTGACTCGTCGACAGGGTACCTTCATGCCTTCGCCGAGCGACTTCTTCTTGAGCTGGTTCATGGCATGCAAACACGAGCCCTTGTTCATGAGCTGCATGACAAGCCACAGCTGATCCTTGTGCACAAAGCTATCGCTACATGAGCGCGACGTCGCACTTGCAGGCCATCGGACTACCTGCAATAGCAGTTGAGGACGTTCGGGTGGTTGGTCATCTTCATCGTCTGGACTTCGGCCTAGCATCATCGACACGTCGCACCATTGGCCGTGGCCGCTCGTCGCGTACCCGGATATCCTCAAAGCTCGTCGTGATCTTCTCGAGGTCCATGATCTTGATCGCGACAAAGACGTCCTTGGGCTTGCAGTAGGCCTTCATGACCTTGGCGAAGGCGCCCTAGAGCCATGGTCATGAGCTGGCAGCGTGGCAGCGCCGCAGCACCTGGCCGATCTTCTCGATGACGTTGTAGTCCTCGGCCGACGTCGGCCATTCCTCCTTCTGCGCCATTGCCGCCATCTCTTCGTGTGGTCAAATCTGCCAAGGTGGCTCGCTGCGGGCGCGCAACTCACTTGGTTTCAGTATGGGCATCGCCAACTGGCGGACCCTCTACCCCATCGCCACGCCATTTATTTAAAATAGTCGCACGACCATACCATTATCAACTCATATAATAAACAATACCGTGGGTGCCACCCCGGCCTTTTTCCGGAGCTCATAAATACACGCATCATATTCATTTCCACAGGTATGCTTTTCCACAGTGTATACGGAAATGGTGTACAATCATGAGCCATTGATCTCTACGCGGCGTCGCCGTGCGCTTGACGCCCGTCCATGCCCGCAATCTCGTTGGCACATTTGCTTGTTGTCGCTCTCTGGACAACGACGGACCACTGCGCGATTCTGGAGTGCACAGAACGCGTGCGATGCAATATAACACTATTTGACGTGTTGAAGCGCACCAAGTAGTATGTGAAAGTATGGTTTGGCGGATCCCACGTGGCACCCTGGCAGCCGCTCACGCGAGGATCGGCGGGAAGATGCGCTGGGCGATGGCGCCCTCAATGACGTCGCGGAGCTCGTCGATGGTGAGCTACAAAGACAACGAGGAGGAGGATGAGATACGTTGTACGAGATGATGCGCGCACCGTCGGGTACGCGTACTCGAACCCAATCGCTTCGATCTTGGCGCCGTTGATGTACAGCTGGTGGTGCGCGAGCAGCTCCTTGTCCAAGTACGGCGTCAATGGCGTGTTGGTCACGCCGTGCGTCTACACAAGGCATAGCAAGTAGCCCGATGTTGTCGCCGTCGTACGCTGCAGAGGTCGGACCACGGCTTCATGTGTTTGTCGTTGACATCGTCGACGACGTCGCCGAGCCGGAGCTACCAAAGTACACACAGCAATGTGATACTACGATGGCATGGACGAGACGACGCACGCGCGCGAGGTTCGAGATGAGCTTGCCGATGAAGCCCGTCTCGATGCCAAAGAGCGGGCCGAGGAGCGCATTGAGCTTGCCTTGACCTAAGCGCGCCACGTCATCGGCGGTCGATGCATAGTGCGCCCGTACTCGTGTCGTTCTTGTCGGCCAAATTGTAGACGTGGCCAGCTTCGCCACGCGTCGCCACGTGCCAGAGCGCCCGCGTCACGTCCTTCACATGAACCTACTACGCATGGCATCGCCATCAATGGGTGGGTGACGCACCGTGTTGACGCGCAGCTCGTCGTCCCAAAGCAATTTCATCTTTTCTTGGAGCTGGACGTACCTAATCGCTCCATGT
>NW_012157000.1:0-4646 GCF_000151545.1 Saprolegnia parasitica CBS 223.65
GTTCGGGCGATCCGTGTTGGCGTGGAACGTAGCATTGGCTGGTCTCTCGGCGGTGAGGGCAGACGGCGGTGCAGGGGCGGCCGTCGACGGCGAGAACGCAATCACTTCGTGGCCAGACGAGCCAAAGACGCGGTCGAGGCGCACGCGCTTGTCCCAGATGATCTCGTCGCGCCATCGAAAGTACTGGATCCGGTGCTGCGGGATCGCCGTCTCGTTCTGCGACAAGGTCGAAATGTCGGCCCAATTGAACGCTGCAAAGTTGCGCTCGACCGTGCCGATGAAGCGATCGAGGTACCCGACAATGACCTCGGTTTGCGTGATGCTGTCGTCCCACATGATGCGGTGAATGACGTCTGTCGCTGTGCGCATCGACTTCTTCTCTGCTTTCGGCGACGTCGCTGCGGGCGCTTTTTTCTTCGGCTTGTCGGGCGCGGGCGGCTTGCTGCTGTTACTGGACGACCGACGCGAGAGCGCTGGTGGCGGCGGTTTGTTGTCCTTGGCAGCGTCGCGCTGGGCACGAAGCGAGGCGACGCCAGCGTCGACCATCTCAAAGAGACACACTTGGCCGTGGGCGACAGCCGCGGCACCTGCCGCCTCCATGGCAGCGATGACCTCAGGCATGCGCGCTAGCGTAGCATACTTGTCGTGCAGGCGCGAAATCGAGATGCGCGGGCACATCTTGTCAATCGGGTATGTCGGAGAGCGGGCAAACGCAAACGTGCCGACCGATGGCAGTGCAAGCGTTACGACGCCGTCGTCGGAGGTTGTCGCGGGGGCGTCAAAGATGGCTTCAAGCGCTTCGACTTCATCTTGCTGGATCGTCGAGTAGTCCATCGTCTCGTGTAGTAGTAGCAGTATGCAGCTGACGCGGTGTAAATTGGTATATGCTCCTCAGGTGGTGAGGTTGCCTTTTGACCGTGTGTGAGTGATGGTCGAGCCCTACCTAACATCCAATCGCGGGGTCGTCAAAAACCATCACTTGGAATATCTTGCAAGAAAATGCGAGCACCATGCCGTACAACAAGGTATATTAGAATAAGTATAGTGCAGCAAGCAGAAAGCTTACATTGTATGTACCATGGGCCACCCGTGGGCAATCCTCGGAGCGTCGCAGGTTGTGATGTCGGCTGTCAATGGATGTGTATGTGGTTGTGCAGTGGTTGTGGTACGGATTGTGGCGCTTCACGTCGCCGCTGTTGCAACCCAAGGACCGTGAGCGTCCTTCAGCGGCTGACGGCGATCGACATGCAGAAGTCCCGTTCGACTGCCGTACGCAAATGCACATCACGCAACAACAAGGGTTGCTACAAGCGTCGAAGTATCGGGCTATTGTTGGTATCGACGGTCGTCCTCCGGGTAGGCTGTCTCAAGCCGGTGGCATAACTTGTAGGGGGCTCTCTGGGGAGCTCTATCAAGACCAAACCAAGGGCGTCGCGCGATAGGATCTGCGTCCAAGTGACATAGCTCTGCCTTGTAATGGAGTGCTAGCGATCTGCTTTGACAGACAGAAGCACTAACAACTTGGTCTAAATCACCCAAAGATCAGCTCCCATTCGTACGCCACCAGAGGTGTTGGCGCAACCTCGAACGTCGTCGTATACTAGTACATCGCAAGGTGGTGGGCTAGTGCCCATCGCGCCAGGGGTAGCGTCGTGCTTGATGGCGCTCATGTTGTGTGAGTCGCTCAAACTTGCGTAGGCGGGGTCAACGTAGAGCTTCATATCACAGTCGTTGTCGGTCACTAAGAACGTGATATTGACAGCCGCAGTCTAGCCTGTTCAACCACCGCGACCAAGGGAATAAGACTTCCCTTGACCGCAACGCTCGGGCCTCGGCTGCTGTCATAAGGCCACCTCATGCCTGCGTTGATTTCGCTGTAAACGCAGCCACCTTTTCAAACTGCTCGGACCAAGCACCTCCGATGGACTGCGTCCTAAAGTGCCACGTCGCTATGGCACCAACCACACACTGGGGCGTCGACGGGGCAAACTGCTGCGGCTTTTTTGCATCGACGCCAACGTTACTGCATAGCACAACCGCACGGTGTACAACGCTCGGTGAGCACGAAAAACTCTCAGCGCACGTTGAAGTGGTGTATGGCCCCTGGGCTCGCTGCGGCGCCATATCGGCGGCTTGGCGGTCGGTAGTATGCTACTTCTTGCCCAATGTGCCGCGTGTAATAAACACGTCCATTGTGTCAAGATCTGGCGGTATCCGGTCGGCGTATTCGGATCGCTTTCGCCATGGACCGCGTGTGGCACGTCGCCTTGCTCGCGTCCATGAGCGCTGTCACACTCTTTGCGCTGCAGCAGAAGCGGGAGAAGAGGCGCACAGCAGCCGCGCCAGCCCGCGCGACGGCCAAGGCCAAGGCCCCGCCCTCCGTGCACCACATGGAGCTCTCGATCGCGGGGTCCTTCTCGCACAATGGGCTCTTCACGCAAGCGCTCGCCATCTACTCGCGCCTCCTCGCGGCGTCGTTGGCCGAGACGCCGCGCCGGCGCGCCCACATTAGCCACCTCTACGACTTGCGCTCATGCGTCTACGAGGCCCTCCAGCAGTTTGAGTGCGTCATCGCCGACACGACGGCCGCGCTGGCGTACGATCCGAGGTCCGACATGCGATTCGTTGCGTTTTGCTCACACGTACTTCTTGAACGTAGCTCGAGCGACTTGTACTTACGGCGAGGCATTGCGCACGCGCATTTACACCGATATACGCTCGCGCTCTGCGACGTCTTGTCGGCGCTGCACCACGGACGGTCGCCCGAGGACCTCCGCGACATGGAAGAGATGTTGCGGGCGCTCGAGCAAGAAGCCATCTTTTACGAAGCGCGCGACGCGCTCCAGAACCGCCGGGCAGCGCGCTGTCTGCCCGACGACTACAAGGTGCAAGCGTACTTTGATCTCTTCCACGGTCGGGACGTTGACGACGCCTTTGCCACGCTGCTCCACCGCGTGTCCCTCGACCGACACGTGTCCGACGGCGCTGCGTGCTTGCATGCAGCCTTGGAGCATCGGCGACGTGGGCATTTCCTCGAGGCATGCGACCAGCTCGAGCGCGCCCGGTCGCTATTGCCATCGACCGACGCGCTCTCGGTCGTTGCGGACCTCGAGCACGCCAGCTACCTCCATCTTCGCCACTGCTACGACGAGGCAGCCACGGTCTTGCAGCACTGCACCTCGCGTCTTCCCGCATCGCTCTGGATACAGGTACACTGTCCTCCAGCTGCAGACATATATAGTGCGCGGTAGGCGCACCGCTTCCACAACTGTATCGTCCGACGCGACCGGTCCGGCGCGCTGCTTTTGCTCGCCGCTGTCAAAGCGACGTCGCCAACGCTCATGTATCTGCAAGGGCTCTACCACGCGACGCTGAGCGGCGACGGTGCCCATGCCGTCGCATCCTGGACCGCGGCGATCACGCTCTCGCCCGAGTACGTCGCGCCGTACTATGCGCTGAGCCAACACTATTTAAAGAGCGCGACGATCGCCGCGCACTCGGTGCTGCACCAGTGCCTCGCGTGGTACTTTCTCTACGTCGACGCCGCGCCGCCCGCGCTCACGTGGATCCACCTCGGGCTCGGGCACTTTGAGGCCGCCATGGGCCGCGACGCGACCTCGTGCTACGAAGCGAGCTTGAGCGTGAGCCCTGCTTTTGTGCCTGCGTACCTCGCCCTCAGCGAAGCGCACCGTGCGACGTATGAAGTCGCGCAGGCCTACTTGATGCAGGCGCTCGTCTACACGCGCAGCGCGTCGCCGTGCATCCTCCTCGCGCAGCTCCGCAGCGAGAAGGGCATGTGGGCGCACGCCGTCGACGCGTGCGACCACGCGCTGCAGTACGCGTGGAGCTACCCCGAGCTCTGCCAGGTGTTTGCCGTCCGCAACATTGCCGCTGCCAACGCCACGCGGGCGTAGTCGGCAGGCCGGTTGAAAACCAGTGTACCCTACCCCTTGTACGCTTCCTTGGCCCGTGCTATGTTGCCACCAGCCACGTCCGCAGCACCCCATCGTCAAGGCCAACCCCGTCTTGATACATTGAAAGATATATATATATATAATCGACCTTTTCGTGTCGGCAGAATCCAATAGCGACACGATTATTTGATATGGTTGCTGTGCTGGAACGCGGGCACGTGCTGCTGGATTTGCTGGTACGCGTCGTCCTTCCCATATCCCTCGAGGATCTCGAGCGTCTCTTGGATGAGCGCCTTTGTCATGCTGTCGCCCGTGCCCAAGTGCTTGTCCTTGAGGAGGTTGCAGAGTGGCAGGATCGACCGGTAGTATTCAGAGAGCGCCTCGCCCACGCCTACTTGCTGCCTTTACCTTTGTCAACATAGCTTTGGATGGACCTTGGCAGACGGCGAGCTGCTGCAGTACGAGGAGCGTTCGGTGCACGACCTCCTTGTCCCGCGTGCCAAGCGCGCTCTTGACATGCGGCATGAGCGCCGCCAGCGCGCGGAGGACGCGCGTGTCGCCCATGCCATGCTCGAGCAACTCCATGCACGCTCGGTAGGCGAACGTTGGGTATGGCTCGAGCGTTTCCTAGTGGCCGCGCGTCGTGAGCGCAAGCTACCGGAGTGTAGAGGACCTGGAGCCCCGAGAAGCAAATCGGAAGAAAATGCTGAAAGTCCAACGCTTCAAGAGGCG
>NW_012157001.1:0-4645 GCF_000151545.1 Saprolegnia parasitica CBS 223.65
GAATGCCTGCGGTATGTAAAGGCGGGAGTGCGGAGGTGGTAGTTGGAGACGGCTCGGGGAGCGAGGTACATGTACTTTCCAAGAGATTTATTCACCATCTATCTATCTATTAATTGGGTGAAGTACGTCTGGCCTTTTGAAGTTACGCTCATTTGACTTGACGTTTGTATAAAAACGCCACATGCGTACTTCAGTGGTCATAACCGGACTTAGCCGCGCGGAGCGCGCCACGAGCGAAGCGAGTGCACCCGGCGCAGCCGGGTCGTGCGCGATACTAGTAGCGCAACCCACGAGCGTAGCGAGTGCATTCAGCGATAGCTGGAGTCCGTGCGGTAGCGCGGTAGGGTCATATGGCATCTGTGTTTGTGGCAACGTCATACATGTATGGCACTTAATGGGACTTGATCCGCGCGCCACGAGCTAAGCGAAAGCATCCGGCGATAGCCGGTTTCCGCGCGGTAGCGCGGTAGGTGCTCATGCTATATGCAAGCGCAGCGAGTGCTTGTGGTATCGATGCACGCCAAACTCGAGTGTAGCGTGTGCACCTGCGATAGTGCACGGTTGCGCGGTAGGAAATTGTGCGCGCGCTCGGCTACGATGTGGTGGCGCGGCGCAGAGAAGTGGTTGATGACGGTGGTTATGGTGATGAGTCGTGGTAGGGGCATATTCCATGTGCGAGTCCGGGAGTATTATGTGCGCGATAGTGCAGTCGGTATTAACTGTGAATTTCAATTCGTGCGCAAAGCACAGAGCAGAAGATCCGGCCATTGTGGGAATCGAGTGTCGGGAGCACCAAGCTGCGAGCGCTGTGGCATCTGCGACTGGGATCAAAGAAGCCAAGGAGCAGAAGAGAACGATCATCGCGGGCGATGGTAACAACGCAAGGTCGATGCGGCTGCACTTTCTGAAGAAGTGCGCGTGTACAGCGCCCTGCAACTGAGCGACAAAATCATGGCACTGCGTCACGACACGGGTAGAATTGCTGGCCGGGGAATCCGAGTACATAATTGATTTGACGCCATCGCCCTGCAATGTTGATCTTTGCGTGATGCTGCGGCAAACTGTGGTGGCCTCTATGCAAGATGCGTCCTGCTATGCAGCATTGGACCCGATTGCTGAAACAATATGAAGGCTAACAGACCACAACTTGGCGGGATCGGGACGCTGCACCAGCCTCACCGCCACCCAAGAAAAGAATATTTGACGTCGACGCCGCTGCAGCACTATAGAGATCAATCTTTCGGACGAACCCACCAGGTGCACCGTAGCGCATCGGAGGTTGCACCGCAGTGTGGTTCCCGGCCGAAGGCCGGTGGCGGTGCAAAACGGCGCACCGCAGTAAAGCGGAGATCGCGTTCGGCGCACGCCCATCACACATTTGCCATGTGAATGCGTGTCTGCATTGGGCAGGGTGTGCTGAACGTACGTACATTGGACATGAAACCGAACACCAACGATTGTTGGCATCCACACAGTCCATGCTACGACACCGACGCACCGCTAGATTGCACGCTGCCCCGATACTAAACCGAAATCAAAAGGTTTCACTGCACCCTGCACAAACCTTCTACACAAACAAAACTACTGTGCATGCGACGCAGAAAGACCGCTTGATGACCGGCTCTGCGCCCCATCTAAACCGCAAAGCTCGACCACACTCTGCCGCAAAAAGCGCGAGGTGTGGGGCAGGGTACGTTGAACGTAGAACGCAAATGCACATGATTCTATACACCGACAATTTGATGGCGTCCACACAGTCCAAGCTACGACACGAACCCACCGCTAGATTGCACGCTACTCCAATGCAAAACCAAAGAGCTCCTGCCCCAAGAAAACGCGGGGTTCACCCTAGTCTGGGCATGTTTATTTGGAAAGGGGTTTTTATTGGAAAAACGTACGTAGTTTGTCAATGCTGACGGTGAAGTACTTGTGAAATGGCAATAGCCTGTCGTGCTGAGTGACCGACCTCATGTACCGTGCCGCTCGGGCAACTCAGATTTCCTTGGACTGCAATGTAATCTGAGTTGCACGGTTCAATCTGTCATCTGGAACCAAACCATATGTCAGTCGCGTCCTCATCACGTAAGCGCGCGCCTTCCTCCAAAATGACACAGCCCGTCCAAGTGCATGCCAGCAGTGCGTGCGATAAATGTTAATCGTATATACAGCGGTTTGCCAATCGCTGTCCAACCTTTAAACAATGGTGATTTTAGTGCTATAATAGTGCAGTGCTCAGCAGGTCGTCTGCCGTAAGCTCTGCCGTACCCCTTTCAGAGTGGTATTTGAGAAGCGCGCACCGCGTGGATCTGAGAACATTCTGGTAGGCCCGAGTCGCTGTGTACACTGTATTCGTACATGTTTTGGCTAAAGTGCCTCAGCCTCTTGCGGTGAGACCCTCATCATTATTTCTTTGGCGCTATTCACCAAAAGTCCCATGGTCCATCTATCCCGCGCTCTCGCTCTTGCGGCCATCGTCGGTGTCGTCGTCGCTGATAACACCAAGATCCACCCCAAGCTTCTCCAGAAGCTCGAAGCCGAGACCATCGACGGCATTACGATCGCGATCGAGTTCAAGGGGACGGCCGACGAGGTGCTCGTCAGTCCCAAGTTGGAGTCGGCGTCCATCGAGTCGCGTGCAGAGCTCGTAGAGGCTGTCAAGTCGGCGCTTGAAGACCATGCAACGTCGGTTCAAGCCAGTGCGCTAGAGCTCCTCGCGAGCTCTAAATTAGAGTCGTCGAAACCCTTGGAGCACTCGTCGTTCTGGATCAACAACGTTGTGTATGCCAAGGGCGTCACGCGCGACGTCATTCAAGCGCTCGCGAAGCTGCCCGAGGTTGCCTTCGTGCGCCCCGAAGCCATGGGCCGCCTCATCACCTCAGAGATCGCAGCGTCCGAAGTCGTTGCTGCCAACACCACGGAATGGGGCCTCAACATTATCCAGGCGCCTGAGGTGTGGGCCAAGGGCTACCGTGGACAGGGCGTCGTCGTCGGGTCCATTGACTCTGGCACCCGCGTCACCCACGAAGCGCTGAAGGGCAACTTCCGCAGCCTTAACGGCTGGTTCCAACCCGAGGGGCGATCGCCAACGCCTGTGGATCCTCATGGTCATGGCACGCACACGATGGGCACGTCTGTCGGAGGTAACGGCATTGGTGTGGCGCCCGATGCCAAGTGGATCTCGTGCCAGGGATGCTTGCCTACCAACAAGTGCCCCGAGTCCGTGCTTGTCGCTTGTGCGCAGTTCATGCTCTGCCCTCACGACGCCGAAGGGAAGAACCCGCGGTGCGACCTCGCACCCCACGTCGTCAACAACAGTTGGGGCGACGACGACGAGATCCCGGACGTGCCGTACTACAAGGGCCCGATGGCTGCGTGGCGCAAGGCTGGCATCATCCCTGTCTTCGCTAACGCCAACAGCGGCCCCAAGTGCGGCACGGTGCTCAGCCCCGGCGACTACGACAACGTCATTGGTGTTGGCGCCACGACCAACAAGGACGGTCTTGCGACGTTCAGCAGCAAGGGCCCGAACAAGTTTGGCCGCATGAAGCCCGACATCTCGGCGCCCGGCCAAGGCATTCGCTCGAGCTACAAGACGAGCGATACGTCGTACTCGAGCTTGAGCGGTACGAGCATGGCGACGCCTCACGTGACGGGCGCCATCGCGCTCCTCGTGTCGGCCAAGCCCGGCATCACGTACGACGAAGTCTACTCGCTCTTGACGCAGACGGTCGAGACCAAGTCTCTCATCAACGACCCGCTCACGTGCGGGGGGCTCCCGGGCGACAAGTACCCGAACAACAACTTTGGCTACGGCCGCATGAACATCTTGCGTGCCATTGAGAAGATCAAGGCTAGCTGCTGATTTGCTAAATTTAAAATAACATGTGGGAGTTGGTTCGGCACGCCACAAGGCGACTTGTTGTCACACGCGCTGTTCATTGTGTATCTCGACGCCGCGCTCAAGGACCTCGCGCAGACGCTCAGTGAGGCGGGTGACCTACTCACCTACACGGTCGCCTACGCCGACGACTCGGACTTCATCTGCCAAGACGCTGCTGCCATGTCCAGGATCAAAGCCGCGGCGTCGTCCGTCCTCGCCCGTTGGGACCTCAAGATGAATGAAGACAAGACGGAAGAAACGCAGGTATTTAGGTCAACGCAGGTTGACGCGCCGACGCACGCGGCCTCTTTAGCGTGGCACACGACCAAGAAGCTCGGCAGCCTCCTCGACGACGCGGCCGATCTGCGCGCTCGGAAGCGACTGGCGACAACGGCGTATAACAACAAGTGGAAGATCTGGATGCGTCGAGGCCTCATCTCGGAAGGCAACCGTGTGCGGCTGTACAAGTGCTACGTGCTCCCGGTCCTTTTGTACAACTGTAGCACGTGGGCCCTGACGCCAACGAGTCTGGCGGGCCTTGACAGCTTCCATCGCCGGAAGCTGCGCCGCCTTCTAGGTATCTTTTACCCGAACAAGCTCGGCGACGTCGCGCTCTACGACCGCTGAGACAGCGTCCCGCTGAGCAAGATCGTTGCCCGCCAGCGCTGGCGCCTGCTGGGCCACGTGTTGCGCATGAGTGTAGACGTCCCTGCCAACCTTGCCGCCGCCCGCTTCTTTGACGCTCCCGAGGCGCCCCGTTTCTAG
>NW_012157002.1:0-4638 GCF_000151545.1 Saprolegnia parasitica CBS 223.65
AGATGGCCATGAACATGGCCTGGGCTGCACAGTGGGCCGCCCTCGGCCCCGTGCTCCAGATCCTCCTGACGTCGTCGTGGGTCCAGGTCGTCCAGCTCGTCGGCCCCACGTCTGGTCTCCTCGTGGCGCCGACGATCGGCGTCCTCTCGGATGCGTGCACGTCCAAGTACGGTCGCCGCCGCCCGTACCTCTTCTGGGGCGCGATCACGAGCGCGGTCGACATTGGCGAGGCGCTTGGCGACACCAACACGACTATGATCAACAAGTACGTCGCCGACAAGACCGAGGACCTCATCGACCGCAAGTGGACGACGTTCTTCACGGTGATCTGCTACATTTGGATGGACATTACGTGCAACCTGACCCAAGTACCCGTGAACCTCATCATGGCCGACTTTGCCGGTGATCGCCAGGTCACGGCCGCCTCGATCGGCGGCGCCTACTCGATCGCGGGCTCGTTTGCCGTCTCTGGCTACATTCTCTTTTTTGGCGCCGCCCACAAGACGATCAAGTCTTTCATGACGATGCTCATCGTGATCATGCTCGTGACGACGATGGCGGTCGTTATCTTTGTCAAGGAGACGCCGTACGTGCCGGTAGTGGCGCGCCAGAAGGGCGCCGAGATCAAGGCGGCGTTCGTGGCGGTCTGGACCGGTATCCGCCTGCTTCCGTACACGCTCGCAGTCTACGCGATCTGCTTTGTGCTCATGCAGTACGGCTACACGGCGTACAACGGCGCGAAAGGCCAGTTCTTTGGTCTCGTCGTCAAGAATGGTATCTCGACCGGCGCGGACAAGTGCGGCGACGAGTGCAACCAGCGCCAGATCGACTTTAACGACGGCGTCCAGATCGCGAGTGGGACGACCGATACCGTCTACAACTGCGGCAGCCTTCTCTGGCTCGCGGTCTTACCGTACCTCGTGCGCAAGTTTGGCGCCAAGAACGTCATCACGTACGGCACGTTGCCGCAAGTGCTCTTGATCCTCATGGCCTTTTGCAAGAACATTCCGGTCGACATCATCATTGTCATTCTCTGCGGCATTACGCAGAACACGATCAACACGCTGCAGATCCCGACGATCATGCACATTGTGGGGCACGAAGCCGAGAACAACCTCGGGTTGTTTGCTGGCGCGTTCAACTCGGCCAACTGCCTCGGCCAGTTCCTCAACTTTGCCTTCTCGAGTCTCCTTGTGAAATCGGACATGGGCTATGCCCTTCCGGTGCTTGTCGGCGGTATTCTCACGTTCCTTGCGCTTCTCATCGCGTTCTTCAAGCTCGACCTCAAGATGAACACGATGTAATTGTTGCCTGCTCCCCTCTGTCTCTATCAACACGTAGCGTTTTATTTTTGCGACTTGGTGCGAATCCATGCCGACAAAGCCCGCCAATGTATCGCAGGCGTCGTCCGTCGGAGCCCACGAGAAATTGTCCGTTGCCAGTTGCAGCTGAAAAGTACGGACAAAACAGAGTACGCAAACCGTAATTGCAAACAGTGTATGCGAATGTACAAGAATAAGACAGTGGTTGCAACTTGCACGCTGGTTGCAGGTTGCAACCGCTACATTCGCATACCCTGTCTGTTGTACCCGTGCTTTCAGGTGGGACCACGTTTTTCATCGCATCGATTTCGTGACCGCATGCTCGTCCATACACAGATAAGTCAAGAAGGCAGCCTCTTGGTGGTACCCGCTATCCACCTTGTCCTCGCTGGACCATTCCAGTGTAAAGTATATCGAAATAGAATCACTTCAACAACAAGTGGCAGAAACTCCTCTTTTACGTACGGTACCGCTGGTAGGAACCACTCGTTCAACGACTATCAAACTAGATGGTTGAAACGAATGCTGCCTGTCTATTTTTGACATTTTTGGTGTGCACTCTCAACGCATGGTAGCGGTGGTGCCGTCGCTGGGTCCGCGAGCCGCCGATGTGGTGTGGCGGTACGACCCGCCAGAGTACCTCTTTAGCTCCTTCCAGCGCGCGTCCGTGCTGCTCTGTGTCGCGTTGCTCCACGCGCTCTCGGTCTTTTACTTGATGGCGATGCTCATCGTCTACTGGATGCTTCCGCCCAGTGAGATGCGTATCTTCAACATCTACAGCCGACAGCTCTCGTTCGGCGTGTCCATGGCACTCGGGCTCCTGCACCTGCACGGGATCGGGCTCGTGCTTGTGCCACACGAACACCGAGACGAACGCCGACACGAACGCAGCGGCTGCTGTATTTGGCACCACCGGTGGTACCGCCTCGCCTTTGGTCGCTACGGGCCGTTTGGGCTCTACGGACCGCTCTACAGCGTGCGCCTTGCGTGCAAGCTCGTGCTGCAGCTGCCAATGCAGATCTACCGCGCGTACCAAATGTCACGTCTTCTGACGACTCCGACGTTAGCCTTTGCTTGCACGTTCGTGCTGGGGCTTCGCTGCAGCATCCTCCCCGCGTTACTGCGTCTCCCATCAGCACACGCGCGGCGCTGGACACCGGCGGTATTTGAGGCCATGATCGATTTCACATTGAGCACGGGCATTCCGCTCTGCCTCATCTATCCCGCGCTCCACGACTACTACTTGGCCGGCAACAAGGACATGGCACAAAACCATATCTGGCTCAACCGCAGCATCCTGCTCGGGCGCTTCGTCGCCATGACGTCGCTCTTGGATGTCTTTGCGTCGAGCTTCTTTTTTGTGACGAGTTACTTTTCCCTCGTCGCGCTGAACCACGGCATTCGCGTTTCAAAAGGGTACATACATCGGACATATTGTCTATTCTTCGTCGAGACGGTAACCGCCTACATACGGTGTAGACACTATGTACAGCATCGCAAGAGCCTCGAGCACGGCCTCGAAATCTCTGCGCGGATCGAGACGCAAACCTGGCTCGTCCAGCGCAGCAACAAGGTGTTTTGGCTCGTCGCGCTCTCGGCGAGCGCCGTTCTCATTGGCGTTGCCAGCACGAGCCTCTACCGCGCGCCCTGCCCCAGCGGGTGCAAGCTGCAGACGTATCCGTGGTTCGCACTCGAGTGCACGTGCATTATGTTTACGCTCAACTGCAAGCAGCACGACGTGGGCGACGTCGATGCATTCGTCGCAGCAAACCTCACGCACGTATTTGATTTGAGCATTCTGCAGTGCCATTTGCCCCACGGCCTTTCCGCCACCACGATGCGGAGCTTGGAAAATGTCTATGCCCTCGCGCTCGATGCGACCGCGACGGTCTCGTGGGACGTGCCACGGGACGCGATGCCTTCATCACTCTTTGCCGTCTACCTCTACAACATGGCCATGCCGTCGCTACCCACCGCGATTGCAGATGCGTGGCCGAATTTACAGTATCTGTTCCTGCGCAACTTAGGCTTTGGTCAAAACAAGTCGGTGGGGCACTGGCCGCAGCTCAGCCAGCTCTTCCTCGTCGGCCTCAACCTCACGGACGCGCCGTTGGAGGCGTTGGCGCCGACTTTGACCGAAGTCGTGCTGGACAACAATGCACTGCGGGAGCTGCCGCTTGCATTGTTCTCGCTCCCGCAGCTCACGATACTCAGTCTGATCAATAATTCGATCTCGGAGCTGCCGTTCACGGCACTGCCACCGACGCTCCGCCATGTCTACTTGGGCGGCAACCCGATCCAGCACGTGCCGGCCAACTTGTCACTCGAGCTCTTCTTGTCCGCGCGCTTGGACCTCCGCGATACACCCTTTTGCAACCGACTGTTGACGTACGACGCCGCGCGCCACGCGGCGTGGGCCCTCTCACCGATTGAACGCGACATTGTTGCGATGGGCGCCGAGGACCTTTGCGGCCGCGCGTGCAACGTGGGCTGCCATCCATATCAGATCGGCAACGGTCAGTGCAACCTGCCGTGCTTCACACCGGCTTGCGCGTTCGACGAGGGCGACTGCGTCGACTACGTCTTCCCACTCGACGAGGTCTAGCCCTTGGACCTATAGAAGACGATGCTCTGCGCCCACATGGGGCAATATGCGCGGCCTGTCCATGAGCCCGCTTGGGCATGTGTGGGCAGGCAGCTCCTCTGCTGGTGCGTCACCGCAACCCAACAACGACGACGGGCGAAGCCAGCGGATGCGCCTTCGAACCGGCAAGTTGAAGTTGGGCGGTATCTTGGTCATCCGGATAAACGGCCCATCCAATCGGAAAGCATTCGATATTTCGCCGCATGTTGTCACGGTGGCTGGGGCGAGCCAAGGCGGCGCCGTCGCACGCCGAGTACATCATCGTCGGCGGCGGCTCGGCGGGCAGCGTCCTTGCGAACCGCCTCTCCAAGGACCACTCGGTGCTGCTGCTCGAGGCTGGCAAGAGTGACAAGGGCCATTGGGACTCGTGGAAGATGAAGATGCCGGCGGCGTTGACGTTCAATCTTGCAGACGCACGCTACAACTGGGCGTACATGACGGAGCCGCAAGAGCACGTCAACAACCGCCGGCTCGCGTGGCCCCGCGGCCGCGTTCTCGGCGGCTCGTCGTCGCTCAACGCCATGGTGTACATTCGCGGCCACGCCCACGACTACGACGACTGGGCGCGCAGCGGTGCGACAGGGTGGTCGTACGAGGACTGTTTGCCGTACTTTAAGAAGGCGCAAGCGCACGAGCTCGGCGAGGATGCGTACCGCGGTGGCAGCGGCCCGC
>NW_012157003.1:0-1530 GCF_000151545.1 Saprolegnia parasitica CBS 223.65
TTGTATAGAACGAGTACGGCGATCCGAGCGCGACGCTCCAGCCGAGCGCGTGGTCGGCCGCGCGACCGTTGACGTCCTGGTGGATGGCGACGCTGGCGTTGATGCCGGCGCCGTTGACCTCCTTGCCTTGGACGTAGAGGCGGCGCACACTCGGGCCCATGCCCTTGGGTGCGACCATGACGACGTTGACATCCTTCGGGAACGACTCGTGCACCGTGTTGAGGTGGCCGAGGAGGTAGCCGTGCGAGAGGCCGAGCGTCGCGCCCTTCTTGAGCAATGGGAAGAAGGTCGGGTAGAGCGACACGCACGCCGCGTCACTCGTGAGAAGCAGCACCATGTCCGACTCGGCGATCACGTCGTACATTTCGCCGAGCGAATTCGAAGCCTCGGTAAAGCCCACCGCGCGCGCTTTCTCGGCCGAGCTCGAGTGGTTGCGGAGACCGACCTTGACGTTGATGCCAGTGCCTTCGAGCGAGTCGCGGAGGTTCTGGGCCTGCGCGGGACCCTGCGACCCCCAGCCAATGACGCCGATCTGCTTGACGCCTTCGAACGCCTTGGGCAGCTGGCCAAAGAGGTGCCGGCCGCCGGGCAGAATGTGCTCGGTGCGGTCGGCCATTTGGACGGTCTGGATGTCGGCGGCAAAGGCACTGGACGAAGCAAAAGGCGAGGCCGTCGACAAGGCGCGACGACCGAGGAGCGTCGAAGTGGACGACGAGCGCAGGCTACGAAACATGGCGGCAAATTGAAAGATGGCAGCAATGTGGCGATCTTGGATCGCGGTTCAGATCGCGCAATCGCGCGTAGCATCCGGATGTCGACGATGGCGCAATCGGATCGCATCCGGATGTCGACACCATCTCCCGCCACGTCGTGGCGGACGGCCACGAGCAGATTCTTTGGATTCTTTTGGCGTTTGCACATTCGACTGCGCTCGAGTCTGCGTTTAGTCCACGGACGTCTCACAGCGAGTGAAGCTGAGGCAGGATACATCGAGCCGTGAGCGAACGAGTGACGGGCGTGGTGGAAGGTCTTTGTTGGGCGAGACCTGAAATTGAGCTTGGATAGAAAACTCGAAGTTGGACCCATTCAAACGATTGTATTGGTCTGAAAGTAACGCCTAGTCGAGTCGCGTCGCAGCGCCGAGCAGCCGTGGTTCGTATGCTGATGCTGGAGTAAAGTGTCGTACGTCGTGTGAGGTGGCGGTGGACTGCTCTTGCTGACGACGTGTCTCGATGTTGCGCTTGGTCCAAAAGCCGGGGACTGCGCGTGGCAGCGAACCGATACGAGCAGCGTGGATTCCGTGAGTATGTGTCGTTGGTGGATCGGGGTGGCTGTGCGCTGCTCTGAGGTTCAAAGCGAAATGCTTGTTGGTCTTGTTCGAGATGTTGTTCGAGTTGTTGTTGAGGTGGCAGCTTGCTGTCTCGACGGACAACGACGGGCGGGCGTGGCAACAAACAGCGTTCAAGTCAAAAAGTCGAGAGCGCGTGGTGGCTGTGAGCTGTTTTGGGTGCCGCGTCCGCCGAGGGTCGA
>NW_012157003.1:1730-4831 GCF_000151545.1 Saprolegnia parasitica CBS 223.65
ACGATGGTTAGGGGTGTGGATGGAGAGAAAGTTGTCCTGTGAGTGATGGTGGCCTCGATGGAGTGCCATACTTTCTCTCCTTCCTGTGGAAAGCTCTGCAAAGCCAAGCCGTCCTGTGAGTGATGGTGGCCTCGATGCCTCGATGCACGACCACACTTTCTCTTCATCTACACCCCTAACCATCGTTTACAAACAAGCACAATACTATGTTAATGATGGTCAGAACTCCGTCTTGTGTTCCACCACCTCAGTTTTGATTTGGCTCGCCATGCTCCGGACGCCATGGTAACCAGCCGCGGCGTCGGCACTCAAGACTCACCTCGACTGTCTGTTGCGGCCTCGGTGCCACCGCACGATGAAGACAATCTGCAGCCATCCTCCTCATCGAACCTCGGCGCACGCGGCACCCAAAACAGCTCACAGCCACCACGCGCTCTCGACTTTTGACTTGAACGCTGTTTGTTGCCATGCCCGCCCGTCGTTGTCCGTCGAGACAGCAAGCTGCCACATCACCAACAACTCGAACAACATCTCGAACAAGACCAGCAAGCATCTCGCTTTGAACCTCAGAGCAGCGCACAGCCACCCCGATCCACCAACGACACATACTCACGGAATCCACGCTGCTCGTATCGGTTCGCTGCCACGCGCAGTCCCCGGCTTTTGGACCAAGCGCAACATCGAGACGCGTCGTCAGCAAGAGCAGTCCACCGCCACCTCACTCGACGTACTACACTTTACTCCAGCATCAGCACACGAACCACGGCTGCTCGGCGCTGCGACGCGACTCGACTAGGCGTTACTTTCAGACCAATACAATCGCTTGAATGAGTCCAGTTTTGGTGTTGCAAGCTATACTTTGGACATTGATCCACTGTGCATATCATGGTGTTTCTTGCGTAATGCCTCACGAAGCCACCGCTTCGGAAACGGAGATTAGGGCTCGTCAAGAGCTGTATCTGAGGTACTGACGTCACTTTTGTAGCCGCCAAATGCCACAACCGAACTCGACCTACCCCTCGTCTCGTCACAAGCTACGACGTTCGGTCAGCTTTCCTGCAGCCTGGCTCCTCTAATGACTTCAGTACGTGTGCAAAAAAGTGTTCCTCTGTTGCCCTTGAAACGTTTGTGTTGATTGACATGCTCGTACATCCATCATCATCCATCGAGCTCCATGTATCTGCGTGCGGCATAGTGTAGAGTCGGGCAAACGCCATGATTCATTACGACATAGCTTTGGACTCTACCACTAACCTTCGTCCCCAGCGATCGGTTTCGATGCGGGCTTGCGCCGCCAGCTCTGGGAACACAGCTTGCGGGTAGCTCAGGACGTTGTTGACGGTCAACGTGACGTTCGGGGACGAGCCGACGGCTTTCGCGCCAACAGAAGATCGCAACACCAAAGACACGCGACTTGCGGCAGCATTGACACGCCGCGAACCGCGTCTATCCGGATATGCAAGGCTATCACGATTCAAATTTTCCTCAATCAAGACCGAACTACTTGGGGGCAACAACCGTGTTGGTGTTCGCCATGCCAGAGGTGGGCGAGGCGGGTTAGCTATTGACTGACGCTACCAATTTGGAGATGGCTTGAGCTCGTGTGCTCTGCGCTTCGATCTTGGATCTTGTAACGTATGCGATCTTGGAGCCGGTCTTCTAGTTCGTTCGGCCTTGCGCGGAAAACCTCTTCCACTTCTTGGAAACGGCCCCAGCAAGTATCCGGATGCGATGTGAAACGCGCGTGTCAATTCAGGTGTCAATTTCACTTTCTCTGATGTGTTGCGTGTTTTTGGCGTAGCGATCTTCTGTTGGCGCGGGGGGAGCCATACGAAGCTCATTCCAGCACTTGCTTGCTCCCCACCAACTACCAACAACAACTATGGCCTCGACCACTGCCCGCGCGACCCAGTCTGTCATCAAGACGTGGTTCTCGGACCCGGCTACGTACCCGATCATCGGCATCATCACGTTTGCCACGGGCATGTCGACCTTTGCCGGTCTCCGGTACCTCTCCAACAGCCCAGATGTCACCTTCTCCAAGGAAAAGCGCGGTGCGATCTTCCACCGGTCGAGCGACGAAGGCGCTTCGTTCCGGTCGCACCGCATCGACATGGCCCATCTGAAACTCAACCCGATCACACGCAACGACGACTTTGTCGAGTTTCGCCAGCGCCACGCGTCGAGCCACACTTGATCAATATATATATAGTAATATATTTACACGCTGCAAACAACCTTTTTTGTCGTTGAAAAGACAGATGGTGTGGAATGCCATGAATTTTACTGCTGCACTGCCCATTATTGGAACATTCCCTTGGCACACTACAATCCATGATGATGGTGTTGCCAAGTGAATGATGGTTAACCAGAACTGGAGCACACGTCTCCAGAACAATTCAATTAGCCATCTGAATGCGCCACGTCACCGATACACTGAGCACCGTGCTGCTCGACATCGTGCACCTGCTCTCGGAGCCCAAAGACGTCGTCGCCTTCGTGTCGGCGCTGCCGGACCTACCGCCGGCCCTTCACGCGCTGCTCTCGCTCGGCCAGTCGATGGACCTCACGCGCCACTGGCCGTGTTTGTACCTCGAGAACTTTCCAGTGGGGTCCATTGACCTCGGCATCACTGCGCTGTCCGCCTTTCCGTACGTGTCTGTGGGGCCTGCCACCAATCTCCGATGGCTGGCCGCGCCACTGCCTCGATCGTCGCGCGTCTGGCTGTCGTTGAGGTCGCGCAACGATACGGCTCTGGCGTTTGCGCGTGTTTGGGGCGACCGCGTCCGGGACGTCTCGGTCGCGACGAAGGATGCAGAGTTCTCAGCTCACGTGCACGAGCTACTTGACTTGTGCCACTACATCGAGAGCGCCATGGTCCGCTTGTCCGATCCAGCGAACGCAGCGCTCTGGATGTCGGCGCTCGCGCGACCAGCGTTTCCGTTGCGCTCGCTCAGCTTCGAATTGACGCGCTACAATTCCGGTCCGGTAGACGATTGCATGCCGCTCCGCGCGCGCACTCCTCGCATCGCCGTCGCTTAGGACCCTCATCCTCAATGGTGTCGACGACGTTCACGCGGCTCTGGCTGCCTTGGACGGCG
>NW_012157004.1:0-4626 GCF_000151545.1 Saprolegnia parasitica CBS 223.65
GATCGGTGACCAGATCAACGGCGCAGTCTTTGGCAGCTACAGCGATTGCGTCGAGAACGCGCTGGTGGGAGAGACTACGATGGACCGCTTTGATTCTGACATGTCGGCAATTATTCGTCCTCCAACGCCACTGGACGTACCGAGGACTGAACCAGAGGCCTCCATGGGGCTGCTCCCACTGGATACGAGCGTCGCAGAGTCAAGTGCCATGCACAAAGCGTCGGCGACATCGTCCGACATTGCGTGTCCAGAGAGCCAGTGGATCAAGATCTCAGATGCTGCAATGCCACTACAAACAGATGATATATCACCCACAAGGAGTATCAACGGTCGCACGCGGGTCGATGGCCCACTCCGTCTTGACGACCCGCGCAACGTGCCTGCCACTACACTGCCGCCGACGACATCGACGCGCGATACAACAACTCAATGCCAGCAAGTCGACTCGACCGAGAGCGACGATGGGAACGGCCTTTTAATGGAAGAGGCGGCCCGGATCATTGAGTTCCAACCAGAACGCCAAGTATCACCAGCTGTTTCAACACACGGAGCGCGTGTCTCTTTCGCCGTCAATATCGACCATGGCCATAAAGAGCAACACACGCCAGAGGCTGCGCGCTCCGAGGCCCTTTCCTCCGAGCGCCGACGGTCGATTCCACCGCTGGTTCCGCATCCCGTGGTCGTACAGCCATGGCACCTCTCGGTCCCAACCTCGACACTGGCGCCATGGCAGCAAACAAACACTGCTAGCAACATACGGTCCGAGCGCGCGATACCGCGCTTGCAGCTGGACAAGCTACCAGTCCGCGCGTGGAACGACGGCAACACCAAAACCAAGAAAAAGGTTCCTCGACGCAAGCCCAGTCTGCGGCAAATGCAGGCAGCGACGCGTATTCAAGCGTGCTTTCGAGGGTATCACTGCCGCATGGCGTATCGCATCAAACACGACAAGCTGCGGCGACGGGCCGACGCGCGGACCCGGCTGGTACGCGCCACCATCGGGGAGGGTGTCAGGTTGTACACTGTGCAGGGAGTGCTCTCGCCGTTCCTCAACGCGCGACCCGAGAGATTCCCTCGCATTAGCACGCGCACCGCCGTCCAGGGCAGACAGAACCAAGCAGCGGCAACACACAAACAGGATTCCGAGACGAGCTTTTTGCGCACGCAGTTGACGGACCGGTATGACACTTTTACTCTGCGGCTGACTTGTAGTCGTGTCATGGACCATAGTGAGGAGGAGCTCATGGAGGAGCTCAAGTCACTCAACCAAGCGCTCGAGGCGCGGCGCAAGGCTCACGCGGCCCCACGTCTTCCGCTGCTCGTCAAGACGACTTCATTTGGCGCATAATGATCCTCCAACCCATGGAATGGAGACGATGCGCCCTGTGCGAGTTGAAGCAACATACACGGTGGCTTCGTTTTTAACATTTACACAAGATGAGGACGTCAGTGTGAAAAGAGGAATGTATATGTATCTATAAATATTAGATTTGTGGAGAATTAGGCATCGGACTCGGCCAGTAGCGCTGTCCAGAAAAAGTCCAAGCACGTGTCGAGGGATGGAAGGAGAGTGAGAGCGTCGTTGAGTTCGTCGACAGCGCTGAATATGTCGTCGTCTTCACTCTTGACCGCGACGGGGGGCTGCTGCGGAGAGGATGCGGCGCTACTGTCGGCCAGAGTGTCGCTCAGGTCGCGCTGGACGAGGCTGAACATGACTTTTTTGGCTTCGTCGGGACAGGGTACTTTCCGAATGAGCTTTTGACGGTACTTTTGCGCATGCGTTTGCGTCTGGCGTGCGGTGCGCGTCCCGACGTGCAGCGCAATTGCCTTCCAGGGTCCGTGGGGAAACTGCTCGAGCGCAATGAGAAATCGTTTGTGCTCGTCGGGGGACCAGACCCCCGTGACTGTCGGCTTGGCATGCACCTTGGGCTTGCGCGTGGGGGCAGGTCCATGCGGGTTGAAGTACTTCATCTCTTGATGCGAAAAAATGAAAAGTGTGCATGGAAGATGCCAAGCACGGGATGACCGATCCATCTGACTTGCATGTTTGCTCGCGACACGCCACATGTTGTAGAATGCGCGTACTACATGTACAGAAATCCATACTGTATACAATGCGGGATCGGAGGTTACTCAGCGACCGTGGCTCTTGTTGTTGTCGATCGTGCTCGCTATCCCTTGGTACTCGTTAGTGAATTAGTGTTGAGTAAGATGAGACACATTGCGGGGGTGGGATAAAATGCCTCCGACAGGCACGGAGGAGCAAGTGAATATAGGTAGCATTGCTCGTGGTCCTTGCTTATCTCTGTGTAGAGGCAACGTCGTGTGCATCATCAAGCATGCAAGTTGGGCGATCTTCGAGCTCGTCCTACCTACACCCCATGCCTACACGCTTTTGTTCTTGGAGTTAGGCAAACAACCAAATGACATGACAACAGCTGCCATCAACGCATGGGCGCATGAGCTGGATTCATCGTCTGGCCCGGTCTGCCTCTCGACAGGTAAACAGAGCCATACGCTCGGTCCGGCGGCGGGCCAAAGCAACACGAGCACTGGCCTCGTGATCGTGTCGCAGTGACGTTGACATATATTTTCCGCACTATTGGCGGACTTATGATCGCCATACTTCTTCGTCCGAGCGCATTGTTTCAAGTCGCCTTGGGAGCCAGCGAATACCGTGGGCGTTCATCGTGGAGCGGTTTCGAGAAATTCTGACGCGACCAGTGCGTTCAGCATGACGCTATCACAGGTACCGCAGGAGCGACGACCTGTCGCGCTCGCATACTTGTGCAGCGACATGCTGCGTCACGATCCTCGGAGACATTAGTGTTCCATGTTGCTTTTCTCTGGCTGTATTGCAGGTCGCTCGATCTTTTAGCCCTGTCCTCGTCTAAAACAAGCATACGTACACACGAAGGAGATGGGCTAGAAAGTTCTTCTTAGTCGAGGGCGAGATGGGCGCGGTGCAACGATCCTACATGTGATCACAGAGTGATTTCATACAGTTCAGTGCAAAACGAGACTCTCTTCAACAACTGCAAAACGATCTTTCTTCCAAATGATGAACGCCCTGCGCCACGACGCCTCGCTTCGCGCCCATCTCGTTCCGGCTTGCGCTTCATACGCCTCGCCGCTGCCGTCAGTCGCAACTCGCTCTGAGTCAAAATCGACCGCTGAACACAGTTGTTGTTGAACCGAGTTATTGCATGCAATTATTAAGATAAGGTGGACCTAATGCACTCGTGAGGCGTGGGTGGTGCGTCAGCGAGGAGCGCTAGTGGTCGTGAGTCGAGATTGATTGTGCGAGGGACCAGATAGCGTGCACATCAAGGGTCGTCGCGGAGAGCGACCAGCGACGCGTCCTCTGAACACAGTTCAGTCACAACCAAATAGACTTGAACAACAACGACAGAGCGATCCGCATCGTTGCGTGAATGCGCATGCCGCCGCGACATTTGAAATATACAAGGCAGCCTTCATCCGACGCACACTTGCACTTTTTCCAGTTCATCTTCTTGTTTCGCCATGTCAGCCGGGAGGAGAACGGTAGAACTGTCCTTGCATACTGTGTTGCGCTTTGTGATGGTGCGGCGTGAGGTCTAATAGCACGACACACGACACGGCCCAATAACCATTCGCAGATGCTGCGAGTCGATAGTCGGCTGCGACTTCAACATAGGTAATGTGGGTAGGCTTCAAGGAGGAAGAGTACAGTGCACGCATATGTTCTGACCACCATGCTCGACTTTGTGGTCGGCGTCCTTTCGGATCTGGAGCCAAAATGCAAACGGGCTATTACCTCATGAGATCGTGGCCAAGGCACGCAGGAGCATCGCATTTTTTGCCCGTTGTAGCCCTTCATAAAACGCGGATCCGCCACGCGACAACCAAGGCTGGCGGGGGCCAATGCCGCTCGTGCGTTGGTGTGAAAGTGGGCCGTCTATTAAAATAGATGCAATTCAAAGTGAAATAGAAATGTCGGACTTTCTTTGTTGTGTACACTGAGGTCGTGATCTAGGTAGTCGACGACGGAAGCACGACACGCTTGTCGACGCCGACACGACGTCGCGGCCCAGTGCCTCCTTCCCACGAGATATCTGCAACTCCCCGACGACCACTTTGCCACGCCGGCCGTGGTGGCTGCAGCCGTCGAGTACCGCCAACCCGAGCACATCCTGCCAAGATACGCCGACTTCATGTACCGTGTGGTGCTTGGCGCCGTCGCGATCCGCTCCCGGCTCTACTTTCTGGCCGATGACGCCCAAGTCTGTCCCGTCTGCGGCGACCTCGAGACGTACGACCATCTTCTGCTTCGTTGCGAATTTGTCACTGCCGTGTGGGCGGTCTTTCAGCCGCTCGTCGACACCCTCGAGCTCGAACTTCCCACGACGCTTTCCGCGCTCCTCTTCGAACCGCTGGTGACAGCCCAACGCTACCGTCGGCGCGCCGTGGCCATGATGTGGCCGATCCTCCGCGCGTGCGTGCTCCACACCGTCTGGCTTGCCCGCAACGACCGAGTCTTTCGCCCCGAGGCGCCCCTTGTCGACGCCTGAGGCAGCCGCCCAACGAGCCGCGTTCTTGACCAAGCTGCACCTCCAACACCTGCTGCTGAACACTCAAGCATTG
>NW_012157005.1:0-4615 GCF_000151545.1 Saprolegnia parasitica CBS 223.65
TCGTCCGCGACTGGCTGCGTGCACAGTGTCCGCTGGAGGTTGGTGACGTTCGCGCGGTCTACTGCGCCGTGTACAGCGTGCCTGGCGTGTGGAGCCGGACATTGTACGAGGAGACGCCGCACCCGTTCCAAGGCGAGTGCTACGGCGCCAAGATGGCGGTGCTGCGTCGGGACTACGTCGAGGGCGTCGGGTACGTCGCGCTCTTCGCGCTCCTCGTGACGCTGGAGCTCGTCTGGCTCAACCGAAGGGTCGTGCTGGACCTCGTCAAGCCGCCTCTCCACGACGAATCGCAGAGCCGCCCGTCGTGGTCCGAGATCTCGTGAGCGTACGTATTCTTGGTACCTTAGTCGTAGTAGGAGAAATAGTCTAGTACAATACACATTTATTACTGTCGCAAACCAACGATTTCCTAACGTCACTTGGAAAACGAGCTCCCATTCGACCGCAACGTCATTGTCACCGCCTTGGTTGGAGCAGGAGCTCAACAAGTCATTTAGCATCTCTTGCTGGCTGTCGCTGGGATGGATGCGTTTGATTCTGCTTCGCACTCGTCACCCGACATATTTAGTACCATCGTACTACGGAACGGTCCGAGTACACGACACTATTGTCCACTCGAACGGTGTCTGGACGCATCTACCAACGTGTACGCTGGGCTGTCTTCTCACTCTGCTAACTCTTGGCGTGTCGTATATTCGGGTTGGAGGAGACCGTTTGCTCATTATTGTTGACGTTGCTTTCGGGTGGCAGGGTGGACACAGTGTTGATCATGGTGGCCGTCGTGCTCTTCTGGCTGTTTCTCACGTGGGTTGCGATCTGGCGCACCGCCAAGAACAGTTCGCAGCAGCCGTCGTGCTTGAGCCGAGCGGAGGCCGAGCTCCTCTGCAACGAGTAATGTGCGGTCACGCTCTGCGCGTAGCCACCTCGGGAACCTCAACGGCACGCGGCGCGGCGGCAAGGAAAACCAGTGCGCGGTTCGTATGCGTTTGCCTCCAGCCAAGGCTTTATGTGTGTCCTTAGTGGCGCCGAGACATCATCCAAGGGGTGCTGCAGCTTCCACGACGCCAATGAGAAGGAGGATTGCACGCTCTGCGAGGTACACTGTTAGACGCACGCAAAACGTGCGCCCAGAGACGGCGCGTAGGCGTTGTGCTCGCATCGTCCGTCAACGTCGCCGAGCGCACAGTAAGTACGAGAGACATCGCGCAGCTCAACGCACTCCAGAAGGCTGCGTGGTACTACTCGATATACTGGATCGACAAATCGGCGGAGCGGAGGTGTAGGGCACGCACGCAGCGGTCGTCCCAACCACGCCGACGAGCGTCTGGGTCCGACACCCTGCGTTTGCGTCGTCGTCGCGGCCACGACGTTCGTCACCTACGCGCCGCTGGACGGTGCGCTTGCCACTGACGCCGGGATCGACGCCAATGATGAGTGAACCAATTCCCGACTCGTGGGCCGTCGCTCGTGGCGCTGCCCTTCTCGCTGAAATACGCGCGGATGCTGGAGCAGATCGATGCGTCGGACGCCGAGCGAAGCGGCTTTGTCGTCGCGCGCGACCAGCTCCTTGAGCAGTCACTCGCCTTCTTGGTGCAGCTGCCAGTTGACGAGCTCTGCCGGCGCACGCGGGTCACGATGGCGGGCGAAGACGCGATGTCCAGCGCAAGTGGTACACTGTCCTCTCACAAGCCATTCCGTCGTCGACCCTCTTTGTGGCGACCAAGGACAATGCGTACATGCCGCACCCGTGCGCCATGTCATCGGACGACTTGGACAAGCTGGAAGCCGTGGAGCGGCTCCTTGGGAAAGCCATCATCGACGGCCAGGTTCTGCTGGTGCGCCTCTGCGTACCGCTCTTCAAGGCGCTGCTCAGCACACCCGTCATGATCCTCGACGTCCGCCACGTAGTCTCCGGTACATCGCGTCGTCAGGGGCTGTCGACGTGCTCGCACTCGCCTTTAGCGTGACGGCGACCAGCCGCACTACTGTCATCGATCTCGTCCCCAACGGACGCCACATCGAGGTCAACCAAAGTATGTACGTCGACGCGATGGTGCGCCACCTGCTCAGTGGGCAGTGGTCGCAGCAAATCAGACGCCTCGTCCGCGCCTTTCACGCAGAGCTGCCCCATGAGCTTGTGTCGGTCTTGGACTACAAGGAGCTAGAGTTGTTGCTCTGCGGCACGCCCGACATTGACCTCGACGACTGGCGCGCCCACACGATCGTGTCGCGCTCGCTGCAGTGCACGACAACCCCCGCGTGGTTCTGGGACGTTCTCGAGTTTGACATGAGTGCTGCCGACCGCACCGAGCTCCTGCACTTTACGACCGCGACGAGTCGGCGCACGTTCCGCTGCAAGGGTTTAAGGGGCTTACGAGCTATGACGGCAAGCCCTGCCTCTTCACGCTGCAGTCGACAACCTACAGTCGCGGGTGGCTCGCCAAGGTGCACACGTGCTTCAACCGCATCGATCTGCCGCTGTACCCGACCCGCGGCCTCGTGAGAAACGTGCTCTTTATGCTGCTGGGCGTCGAGTCGATGGCGTTCACGCTCGAGTAGTGGATTGCGTAGGTTGCGATTTTGCGGATTCGTCGCACGCTCTCAATACTACAGTCATTATAGGTGCTCACAGCGAGGCTAATAGCACATTCTCCTAATAGCGAGAAGGACTCTATCGTACTCTTGTCAGGTGGTGTATTACCGGGATTACCACTATGGGTTTTTCTTTTTCTATGTGGTCCATCGTCAAGCTACTTGATCGACCAGCAGCGTCCGCGGTCGTGAGCCAGACCCGTGTTGCGGAGTTCCACTTGGATGCGACCGTGGGCCGACCTGGAGCTGCAGCACCCGAAGGTACACAGGGGGTGCTCACTTGAACTCGCGGGCTGATGGAAGTCTTTGGCTTGGCGACCGACGCGAAATGTCGGGTGGTCTGGCGTTGATGAAGGTTGATTGCTCGTGGTGCCGACACTGGTCGAGTTGTTTTGTTTTGGCGTCTTGGTCGGTCGTCGTACATGAAAGTGTTTTCGTTTTGGCGCTGGGCATATTGACTTGTTTTCGTTCTGGAGGCGTGGAGCTGGGCGGTTGGCTCGATACATTTGTTTTCGTTTTGGCGGCGTGGCGGGTTGGACTTGAATTCTTTGTTTGGGTCGATGGCTTGGGTTTCGGGGTCGGATGATATGGATCTTGTTGCTGAAGCTTGATGGCTGATGGCGTTGGCGGTGGCGGCGGCGGCTGGCTGATTTGTGCTCTGTGCTCTTTGCTCTGCGCTCGGTGCTCGGTGCTCGGTGCTCGGTGCTCGGTGCTCATGTTGGTTCTGTGTTGGATCTGATGTTTGTTGTGGTCCCCCTGACCGTTGTTTTTGTTGTTGTCTGGATGGAGCATGTCGTCGTCTTTCTCGGATACGTCGTCTTGTACAGCGTGGCGATGAGTTCCTCATCGCTCAGCGTCGCTTGGGCTGATGGCGCGGCTCGCAGCAGGCGAAGGCGTCGCGTCGACTGACGAGGCCTCCTTCTGCCTCGGCCTGGATGACTGACGGCCGCGCCTCGGAGGACGCGGCCACTCGTCGGTTGGTTTCGCTTGCGGAACGGCTGGAAAAACGCAGAATAAGGACTCTATCGTACTCTGGAATAGCTATCCATTTGAATTCAAGAAGCCACCGCGGTGAAGACACGAGGGTGATGATGACGTTGAGGGTTGTCAGCGTCGGGAAATCTTCATCTTAAGTTTTTTGGCTGATTGAATGTATTTACAGGCCGTATTGTTGAGAGAATATGTCTTCTCATTTTACCCTTGCTTCATGGTAGGAGAATCAGTGATCGATGCTCGAAGCGTACGACAAGAAGCAGAAAAGTCATTGGGGCACGACCCACGCCAAGACGGCAACGCTCGTAGCCAACAGCTGGCGCGAGCACTCGGCCGCATGCTGCAACTCGTCCTTCTGCATGAGTCTACCTACGGCGATAACGATGTAGCGCCGCCCTGTTGGCCTATATTAATAGGAAGGGTACCCGGGGATCGTCTCACAGACGACCTGGCGCAGGTTGTCTTAGACTTTTTGGTGGAGCGACTGCTCAATGACGTCGCAGACCGTCTTGATACCGCCGCGTCGAAGCTGCAATGCATCGTGGAACATCCGCACGCCCAGTGCGCACTCTCGGTTGGCGTCGCAGTTCGCCCTACTCGGCTCCATGAGCCTGAATCGTCCGATGCATGTTGCGTACGTTGTCGAGGTATGTCTCGCCGATGAGCTGGTACCGCGATCCGATCGCGAGGTCAATGCCGACGAGTTGTTTCGTCGCTTCCCTTGCCCGTGGAAGATCGCAAAAAAGATAAATCCGGTCATCTGGGTACACTATTTCCAAGTAGGCACGCTTTGCCTACTTGTACGTATTAATAGTGTACCACGACTTAGCGAACACCACTGATTTCGTATGCACTTGATTAGGTTCGCTTCGACCCCGGTGGGGACCTACTGAAAAGAGAAATATGAAACAAAGTATGTAAGAGCACTTGGTGATGCTTCGATTGGTTGGAGGACCCCTGAAATCCGCCAAGTCGATCCTCCAGCACTGCGCCATGGCAACGACAAGCTCGCCGCTGCTCCATGATCTCC
>NW_012157006.1:0-4614 GCF_000151545.1 Saprolegnia parasitica CBS 223.65
TGCACTCGGCACAGCGACGAGTGCCCACGACACGCGGTTCGCCGACGCGCCGCTTTTGAGCCGCAAGGTAAACGCCAAAGACGTGAGGAGTATCAATGTATCAAGAAAAATCGTAGCACCAAGTGAGCTGGTCGGGTGTGCGGGCGCTCAAGGCCGACATTTCGCGGCTTCGACACGTGCTCCAGGACAAGGAAGACCGCATCGGAAAGCCGCAGGCCGCTTTGGACGCGGTGTTGGCGCAGATTGCGTCGCTCCTTCAACCTCGCGCCCAGGACGACGATGTCGCGGGGTCAAATCCGGCTCGGGACCACGCTGTGCCGCATGCGATCGCGTGCTCTCTCGACGATGTGAGTGCGCTCGAGCGCGTCTTTTGCACGTCGCGCGGCAGCAACGTTCCGCACCCCGCGATCTGCTACTTCTTGCGGCACGTGCTTGCGGCGCCAGACGAGGCACCCGACAAGCCGTGAGTCCCTCCTCGGTCAAAATTCGCAAAAATCGCAAAAATCGCAAAAATCGCAAAAATCGTACTTTTCCTCCACCAAGACGTGCAAAGCGGTACGAGGGGTACTGAAGAGTTCCTCAGGGCGGTACGCGATACAAACGGCGCCCTCTCTATCGAAACACGGTCGTGTGCTGGAGGCTGCTCAGCAAGAGTAACAAGAGGTCCTAACACGAGGCCACTCTCGACACCAGATACCACAGTCGCATGCAATTACCTGCAACACCTTGTCGGACGGGCCCTGCTTGCGCTTTTCAAAAATGAGCGTCAAGTAGACGCACGCGTCGACGCGAGCCACCGCATACGTACTCGCGGGCTTCTTCTCGTGGTGGATCGTTCTATGATTGCAATGAGAAAACCAATCGCAGCGCGCATCGAATACATGGGCGACGTGTGGGCCGTCTTGGCCTTGGCGTCCCACGGCGGAAGGTCCTGGAGCAGGCCCACGAGGTTGGGAAAGTGCCGCGGCACAAAGTGCTCGGGCGGCTCGGCCTTGGGGTAGCAGTAGACTAGCGAGGATTGCGTGGCCGATGCATCTCGGAAATCCACGAGGACGTACCGACGGGAAACGACGCAACACCCCACAGCGGCGCGAATTCCCCGTGAATGTCTTCGTCGTAGCGCGACACTTTACCGAAATACGTCTTGTTGGCGGCGCGAATCCGGTTTGCCGACGACTTTTTCGGGCCCGCGATCGTTTGCGACGGACAGAGGTAGCCTTTGGCGTGGAAGGCGCCCGGAGGAAGGGCCGCCGCGTCGAGCACGAGCATGAGCTGCGCGCTCTCGCTGTGGTCGCGCAAGACTAGACACGCAGTCGTTCATGCAAGCCCGATCGCAGTTGCAACGTACAGTGGCGAGAAAAAAACGTATCGATGAGCTCCGTGTACGAAAGGCCGACGTGGTTGACGATGGATTTCGGCGCCGGCAAAATGCCCCGCGGCTGCATGTGTCCGTCGATTTGGTCGAGCCACTAGTGAGATGTATTTGACATGCGGTATGGCATCCTTGCATCCGCGTACTCTGTGAAAGTAGAGCGTAAACTTGGCGACGAGCGACTGGAAGAGCTTTTTGGACCACCGAAAGAGCGGCAGCACGATTGCGTCATCTAGACACGTCACGATGACATACCATTTGATTGACGTGTCGGCAGACGCACCAAACGGCACGGCGTGCTGCGAGTTGGAGAGCGAGTGCGCACTGGGCTGCAGCACGTTCGACGACGACTCGCCACGCTTTAGAAGCTTTGCGATCGGATGCGGCTTGGCACTACATTGGCAGTAGTGTCTCTCAGTGGATAGACTGCAGAACGCTTTGGATGGATACCTTAGGTGCACCTTGTTTTCCAACGACGGGCGGCCTGGCGGCGTCGGGAGCACGCGGTCCGAGTTGCGGGATGTGCGCGAAGTGCGCAGATCCGTATTGGTGGCGTCCGGTGACTCGTCGTCGTCGTCGTCGGCTTGGTCCAAAAGGTCGGCCCACACGCCGAGCTGCCTAGTACATGCACCAACATCGTCGCCTCGCTCCATACGACAAGACGCACTGTTTGAGCTTGTGCAGCGCCATGATCGAGTGGAGGTAGTTGTACTGCGAGAGCATCATCTCGCACTTGAGCGCGGCGCGAATCGTTTGCACCTCCATCGTCGCCGCCGTTTGAAGCGCCTATCAACATGATCGTCTCTGCGATCGAAATGGCGTGCTCGCGTACGTAGAAGAAGGGATGCTCGAGCGTGCGCAGAGCGTTTTGGATGTTTTCAAGCGACTGCTCCTTCTGGAGACGCATACATGAACAACAAACAACGTCCAGATTCAGGGGGTAGAAAGCACCTCTTTGTAGTCGAAGAGGTAATGGACATGCGGCTTCTCGCGCGCGAGGCCGAGGTAGAAGGACACGAGAAGGAGGCGTTGCTACGCACGGAGGTCGGTCCTTGCCAACAAGCACAAGAAGAATCGTAGTACCTCAAAGTACCGGCTGCACTGGTCGAGGAAGGCCTTGTACTCGACGATGCGCATGGACGGCGGGCCCTCATAAAACTGATCGAACTCGGAGAGGTTGGACGCGACCGACCCGACGCTGGACGGGTTCTCGTTGAGAAAGGTCTAGTTCGCTATGAGCACGGACGCCATGGTGGAGCTAGCGTACTTGGTCGCTCTGCCACGAAAACCTTAGCGAGTCGTAATAGCCAGAGGGGGCGACTACCGTGGGGGTGCTGCACTTGGCAGCGAGCGAATACCCGCCTTTGTCCACGTCCGACTCGGACCCGGCCTTGTCGCGCCGATGAAAATGCAACAAGTCGGCGCACACGAGGCTCTGCGTCTTGAGCTGGAGGTACAAGCTGCGCAGCGTGTCCTTGTACAAGTACTCGGGCTGCAAGTACGTCATCTTGTGGTACGTGGATTCGCAGTCGGCCCACATGTGCAGCATGCGCGAGAGGTGGCGCCACTCGCGGTTCCCGTCTTGCTCGAGCGGAACGCCGTCTTTCGCCTGCGCAGCGCCGTCATGTGACCGTCATGGCCCACCAAGTAGGAAGAGGAGCGTACGTTCTTGTAGCGGTAGTTGGCCATCGCGTCCAGGAACGACGGCAAATGCGCTTGGAGGAGCTCGCTCAGCTCGAGCTGCGCCTTGGACATGACGATGAAATTTGTTCCAACGTTGCGTCGCCGAATTTATCCGGAATTCCAAAGCCGGTATGAATTCCGGATACGAGGCAAGAAATAGGCTCCCGTCACTAAAAGTGGCATATGCCGCGTTTAAGAGCGAATATCCGGTATTTCGCGCCGAGCCAAGCAAGCGGTCCAAACGAACCGGCAGCCTTTACGATGTCCTTCCTGACTGCTGCGCTGGTAGATGACCTCGGCGAGCTCGGGCTACGTGAGGCTCATGGAGCCTCTTCCTCTAGGGCGATGACCTGACCCGCCAGATCCACGCCTCCAAGATCTTGGTCGTCGGCGCCGGTGGCATCGGTACGTCGAGGCTCGTCGTCGTTCGCTCAGCTAGTTACTAGGCTGCGAGCTTCTCAAGAACCTCGTCTTGAGCGGCTTCGTGGACATTACGATCGTGGACCTCGACACGATCGATGTGTCCAACTTGAACCGGCAGTTCCTCTTCCGCTCGCAGCACGTGGGCATGAGCAAGGCGATCGTGGCCCGCGAGGTCGCGCTCCAGTGTAGCTCGCTGCTCGATGCTCGTTGGTCCTTAAACCTCCTATGCATGTAGTCAATCCGTCGGCCAAGATCACGGCGCACCACGAAAACATCAAGTCGAGTCGGTACGCGATCGAGTACTTTGAGCAGTTTGCGCTCGTGCTCAACGCCCTCGACAACGTCGACGCGCGCAAGCACGTCAACCGGCTCTGCCTCGCGGCCAACGTCCCGCTCATCGAGAGCGGCACGACCGGCTACCTCGGCCAAGTCTCGGTCATTAAGAAGGGCGAAACCGAGTGCTACGAATGCACGGAGAAGGCGACAGCCAAGGTGTACCCGATCTGCACGATCCGCAGCACGCCCGACAAGATGGTGCACTGCATTGTCTGGGCGAAGGAGTGCTACAAGCTGCTCTTTGGGAAGACACAGGACTCGATGCTCTGGGAGGACCCGACCAACGACGACAAGTCGGCCTTCATGGACAGCATCCTGGCGCGGGACCTTGCGCCGACCGAGTATGCGCGCGGCGTCTTCCGCGGTCTCTTTGAGCACGAGATTCAAAAGAAGCTCGACATCAAGACGTACAAGACAGCGACCAAGATGCCCCGGACGATCGTTCTCGACGATCTCTCGCTGCCGCCGCCGCCCGTCGACAAGTGGCACGACCGCATGCTCTGGTCGCTCGACGCCTGCGCGCAGACGTTCCTCGATACGGTCGCCACGATTCTCGCATCCAACGACGACGTCGGGAGCCTCGAGTTTGACAAGGACGATGCGCACGCGATGCACTTTGTCGCGGCCGCCGCCAACCTCCGCGCGCACGTCTTCCAGATTCCGATGGAGTCGCTGTTTGCGTGCAAGGGCATCGCGGGCAACATCATTCCAGCGATCGCAACGACCAACGCGATCGTCGCCGGCCTCCAAGTGCTCGAAGCGTTCAAGCTCATTCGTCTCTCGCTCGAGACGACCAAGTC
>NW_012157007.1:0-1918 GCF_000151545.1 Saprolegnia parasitica CBS 223.65
GCGGATGAGGCGCGACGGCTCCTTCGCAGCGCCATTCTTCTTGCGCTTGACCTTCTCAATGTGCTTTTCGGCGGCGCCGATGCAGTGCTCGCACGACGACGCAACGATCCCCATCTTGGTCCTCTTCTCGTTTCTTGGCCAAATGCAAACTGGCAGGTGCGTTGCTGATTGGCTCGATCCCGACAACCCCATCAGCGTTGAAGTGGACGCCATGCTCGCGTTGAGGGAGTTGCCCACAATCCCATGCAGTGTCTCATACAAAGGTCGAATTCATCCTGCCCTTCTTGAACCGGGCTCATTTGCGGGTGTCGTTTGCAGGGAGTGTCCCTCTGGAGGACTGACGTGGGAGTGGTTGCAGCACCATGTTGCATGGATGCGACGCGGATGAAGATGGCGATGGCCGAGGAAGATGGTCGAGATGCAGATGGAGGTCGAAATGCAGGTAGATGGTTATATAGGTTAATGATACTAGCTACGCGGAGAGTCCTTCTTTAAAACTGAAAGTCGTCGCGCTTGTACGCGTTGATCCAGCGCCGGCGGCGGACAATGTGCAGCAGGTTGGGCACCTCGTACCATGGGCCGTCAAACGTCGGGCCGTAAATCCACCCGTCCTTGTCGCCAATGTGCTTGACGTAGTGCCACGTGTTGATGGGCTCGTAGCGCGGCGGGATCGTCGGAATCACGTCCTCAAACTTGGTCGACGATTCGCTGCCGTCGCTCGAGCTCCACTCCTTCGGGTCGGTCTCGGTCAAGTTAGCCTTGGCCCAAGTGCGGCGCACGCGGCTCCAGCGCTCGTTCTCCCAGACCTCAAAGTCGAGCAAGGCGACGGCCTCGACTGGCGTCAACAGCGCGATCGACATGAACACGTGCGGTGACACGTTCTGCTTTTGAAGGCTCTCGACGACCTTGACCGCGTAGGGCTTGATGCTGTCTTCTTCCTTCTTGAGGCCCTTCTCGACGGTCGAGAGCGGGATGTCGATGACGCCGAGGAGGTCGTCGGGGCGAAAGTTGTCGTCGTCCCAGACTTCGACGCGCAGAATACCACTCGTGTCGTTGACGCGGAACTGGAACGTCTCGTTGGACCAGATCGGGTTGAGGTTGGACGCGATGCAGGGCGTGCGGTACGTCTGGTCGTTGAGGATGAAGACGAGGTACGGGTCCGACTTGCCGCCCGTGAGGGCCATGTCGGCGACCGGGAGGTCCGTCGCCTTGTGGAGCTGCACCTTGAGGATGGACGACATGGAAATCGGAAAAAGAAAAATGAGCAAAAGTGCCAGCCACCTCGCTGAGAAACTGGCAGCCAATCCAAAGGCGAGAACGACCATGTGGGCCATTCCGATTGGCACACGATCGGCGGCTTGATAGATCCTCGGAAGCGACAGCAAGCGGCAGGAAATCTCCTTGCTGCTGCTCAGCTGTGTGGCTGCTGCTCTATCGTGAAAATTGCTGATGGGAGCAGTGCACGAGACGAGCGCAGTCTGCACAAGAGTAAGAACTCGTTGGAACTCGTCGCTAAGAATGTAGAGTTGCCAGCAGCCTCGCCATTGAACGCGATTGTGTTGCGGGTACAACGAGAGCAATCCCAACCGCTGTTCGATGCGCACCCCGTCGCAAGGTCTGCTTTCGTCTATCGTCGATCGAGAAGAGACATAAAAAATCCTCCCAACTGGCTCAAACGAGTCGACAAGAGTAATCTACAGCGGTCGATGCATCGATGCGTCGGTCGAGGCTGAGCTGCAAAAAATAACAATCAAGTGTCCAAGTTGATATTTTATTGAATCTATACCGGTACATGACCAGCACCGCAAAACCTCTGGCCCGTGCTCCGCGCCTGCGTCTGGTTCAACGTCTGGCGAGTCCGGAACGATCGCGTCTTTCGCGCCGACCTACCGCTGCCAAGTCCATGGACGATTGCCGT
>NW_012157007.1:2286-4966 GCF_000151545.1 Saprolegnia parasitica CBS 223.65
GACCATTATACCACGTGCTGTATGCGACGGCCAACACTGGCCAACACCTCTCAATGCTCGGACGCGTTGTCTTCGTTGTCATTGGCGTCGTCGTCGTGAGCTGTCAATAGGGTGTGGCGAACTAGGCCCGCTGTGATTGGTCCCAGCTGCGGCAGACGTCGTTGTCAGCACCCAATCACAGAGCTGCTTTGCCGATCCAGACGGCGCGAGAGAGCATGCCCTGTCCCGACCCTGAGGCATTCTCGAACGATGCGCGCGCCGTGTCTCCTCGTATGGCTCTCCACCGTAGCCGCTACGTCGCAGGAGCCGTGGTCGACAACGGTGTCGTCCGAGGCCGGCCGCCTTCTCGAGGCCGCCCACGCCCTCCGGTACCTCAAAGCAGTGGCTCCTTCCGCTCACGCAATCACTAGGGGCGTGGACGAACACAATGCGACCGCATTGTACACGCAAGTCACTGCCATGGGCGACGCGGCAGCGACAAGCGAAGCCCTCTACGCATTGGGGGACCTCGCGTTTCCGAGCGATGATGCGCACAGTTTGTTCCAACAAAGTGCTGCTCTTGGGCACGCGCAGGCGCAGCACACACTTGCGCTCCTTGCCGCAGTTAACGCCAAGCCGTCGCTTGCTACGTCAGTGCTATACGATATGTTTGCCGCGGCTGGTGGCGACTCGCGAGCGGCCCAAACACTCGGATATCGAGCTCTGTACGGTTTGGGCACGCCCGTCTCGTGCGCGACGGCCTTGCAATACTACAAGCAGCGAGCCGCGACCGTGGTTACTGACGGCGCTACCATGGTTGCCGGCCAGTGGCGCAAGCCGATATCCCTCGCCGATGACGAGAAGCGAGATCCTATCCTCGATCAGTACAAGCTTACGTACGTGGCAGCCTCCGCGATCAGCAGCAAAGACGGCAAGGTGCTCTTCCGCGCCGCCAAGCATCTACTGCAGCGCGGCCCCATCGACTTCCGTCTGGTTCGGCACTGGCTCGGGCTTGCGCTCGCGTATGGCGAGACGCCAGCGGCAGCGTACCTCGGCCACTTGCACGCCTTTGGCTGGGGCGGTCCTATCCATCACGCCAAGGCGCTTGCCGCATACTCTATCGCGAAGGATGTCAAGGGCGGCGAAGCGCTTCTCGGGCTTGGCCTTCTCTACTTGTATGGCCACGGTGTGGCCCAGAACACGGAGGTGGCGCTCGAGCACCTTGACAAGGCGGCGCTTCAGGGCCACGCCGAAGCCATGTACTACGTCGCCCGTATTCTCACAGCCAAGAAGCAGCTCAGCCTTGCCGCTCGGTACTACGAAGCCGCGTCCAAGTCGGGTCATGCCCTCGGCATGCACGCGTACGCTGGTATCATCGAGAAGACATCGATCCACCCGTTTCCACGCACGTGTGCGCTTGCTGTCACCCTCTACAAGCGCGTGAGCGAAGCCAGCGTCCACCCGTGGCTCGACCGCGCCCATGCGGCCTTTCACCGTGGCGACTATACAACCTCGTTCCTCCTTTACCGTCTCGTGGCCGAAGAAGGGTACAAAGTAGCGCTTGAAAATGCACTCTGGCTTGTCGAAGAAGGCTACGTGATCGCCTCTGGTACTCTGCACTTCATGAGCTCGCATCGGTCTCATGCTTCTTAGATGATGTGCGCCACCGGCTCGTCAAAGTCGCCGCCGCCCAAGGCAGCGGGCTCGGGAAGCTCCTCCAAGCCGATGCATGGTTGAAGGTTGGCGATCATAAGCGCGCGCTCGCGGCCTACACGTCGCTCGTGACCACCCCGGCGCTGTCGTACAAGCACCGTGCGCCGGCCTACTATAGCTTGGGCTACATGCACGAGATGGGCCTCGGTGTGCAACGTAGCCGCGCGCAAGCGCTTGAGTACTATCGCCAGTCGGTTGCCGTCGAACGACGCGTGACGCTGCCCATCGAGCTCTGGACGTGGAAGTGGAAGCTGCTCGATCTTCTCGGATGGGCCTGAGATGGATGACCTTTGCCAATAAATGTGAAAAACGTAATTCGCACGCGGCAATGCACCCGTGAAAAAGTGAAAAACACGTGATTCGTATGCAAGCGACTGCGTTTTGTGCCAATCAACGCAACAGGTCCGCAGCAGTCAGCTTGCGTTTTGCAGTCGCTTCCAACACCAAGGCCACGAGGCTGTCGTTGGTACCATAATATGTAGTGCGGTGGAGTCCCATCATTTCTTCTTGCTTGTGAACTTGCGACCTTGCGAACAGCAACGACGACGAACGAACGAACGACGAAAGAGAAAAGCTGGCAAGCCGCTATGGGTCGCTATCAAGCTTAGTCCTTGCCAACTTTTGGCATGATCACTGCCGGCTTGGGCTTCCACTAGTCGTACACTTGGCTTATCGGAAAGATCAATGGCGGGTCCTGACCAAGGTGCTTCGTTCTTTTAGCCGTAAGTACTATAATAGGTGTACGCCGTGAGGTCGGTTTACGCGATTGCTGCGGTCACGTAGCGACCGTCGGATTGCGTTCGCGAGGTCAAATTCGAGCGAAATCGGCGTCGAAGAAGCCCGTGCGACGCGTGAAAAACACAATTGCCACAAAACCCACATGGACGAGCCGGCGATTCTCACCATAGTAATCTTTTTTGGTCGTCTTGGATGCAGTACTCCGACTCGTGTCGCCACTGCCTCGACGAGCCCGCGGCCGCATCGGCCA
>NW_012157008.1:0-4568 GCF_000151545.1 Saprolegnia parasitica CBS 223.65
GTACTTGAGATCCATGGGGCCTTTTGGTCAATGGCGTCCGAAGTGCAATCCCAGCGTCGCATGGACAATGGAATTGCCAGGCGTTTCTTGGCGCTAAAGTTGATACCGTTTACGTGACACAAAGTATCAAGTGGCCTTTTTTCCGGACACGATGACGCATCGAGATATCAACTGGACACGTCAAGGACCAGGGGTCCGTTAATTCTTGCTCCATTCCAGAGCACATGGTCGAAGTAATAATAGCCTAGCACTATTTCAAGTGGAATAACACCGATATTTCACGGCGCTTTATCTCTCGGATGTCCCGCTCGCTCGGGCTTTACACCCGCGGGCACAGGACATTAAAACGCTTGGCTGAAACAGGTGGATCTGGAATGGTTCAAGAATCACCTCTCTCGGACACGTGCCGCCACAGATTATGTACGTACTAGTACGAGATATCGCCTTGGTACAAAATGGCCACGGGCTTGTGGCAACCGAAGCGATTTGTGCCCAACGCTAGCCATCGGAATATGGACGGCTCGCATGCTGCGGACAAGATGTTAGTGGCTGCGAGGCATGATCTGGACATGCCAGTATGGTACATCCGGTGCATGTAAAAATGATTTCATTAGCCATCTATTGTTGTGGCTCCATGCATCGTAACAACATAGTACGTTCTTGTATGCATCGTGGAGAAAACCCTGGTCGCTCACGGATCGTCGGACGTTGTGGTCGACCCTTGATGTGCTTCGATGTACGCGTTGCACATGCTCACGAGGGTCTCAGCCTCGGGACGAATCGACCGAAGCGGCATGTTGGCCAAGCTGAGGAAGGTTGCATTCACTGACCGGTTGGCGTTGAGCGATGTGATCGCCTCGGCCTCGTGTCTCTGGACGCTCAGCGCGTAGTCGATGGCTTTTTTCGTGGAGGTCACATGCGCAGTCAACGTCTTGAGCTTGGTGCTGACCATCGTCAATTGGTTGCTGAGCTCGTCGCGCCACGCTGCGCGAATGACGGCTTCCGAGGCCTCCCCGGCAAGAAGAGCAGCGGGGGCCACCAGCACAAGACCGAGTAAACCGAGCGGAATGCAAGCCAAAGCACCGATGGCGGCACCCCCGGTGTGGCTGCAGGTCTTCCATTTGTCGACGGCCTGGTCAACGAGCTTTTCGTGGTACGCGCTGTCGCGGTCAAAGTCGGCGTCGAGCTGCCTCTGGAGCGTTTTGAGCTTGCCGATGGCGGCGTTGAAGTGGAGCGCGCACTGCTGAAGTGCTTTGAGCGCGTTGTAGAATAGGTCGTCGCCTTCGTTGAGATGCTGGAGGCAGATGGCTTGGGTTTGGTCCGACGTGGACGCGAGGAAGAGCGGGAGCGCGTCTGTGACGAGCATGCACCAGGCGAGGACGGTCTGCGTCGCGTCGGTGTAGCAGTCGTGGCCGTTGAGCAGTTGTGTGAGGATTTCAGTGACGAATGGCATGGCCGCAGGAGAGAAGTCGGTGTCGCAGCTTTGGAGCCACTCGACGGTGGGACTGCCTTGGTACCCCGGGGCGATGGCGTCGGTGAGGATTTGAAGCCTAAGTGTCCGTGAGGCTGTGGTCGTCGGGGCAGTGAGTTCCATTGGAGGTCTACAAAGGAAATTGAAAAATGACGATTCGTGCTACACTGTACATCCGCAAAATCGGCACGCTGGGAGGCATCCAACTTGATAGTTTAGCTTTGGATTGAGTGCACCGATTGATTAACGTCGTATTCGTGTCCTGCCTCGATCCAGCATGTCATCTCCGTATGTTGCCTGCTACTTGATCATTTCGAATCCATGTGCCAGGTGTCAATGCGCTTTCATAAATCGAATCACTTTTCATTTTTCGTCGACCGAGCTACGCACACCGCTATTCCTTAGCTCGATGGTTCGCGTCACCGTACCCGAGCTCTTCGCAGTGCACTCGTGGATGCAGAGCATCGACACCACGTTCGACGCCACCGATATCCTCATGATGCTCGACGACTTCCAAGGCGACTTTTCCATCCAAGCCGCTGGAGTTCCCAGCACGGCCACTACAAACAAGCACAACGCTGCCGATGCGCACGCCGCGGCAGTGCGCTCCGTCTACTACTGGTGCGACCTCATCATCCAACAAGGCCGCCAAAACACTCGACGCGGACTTCGGCCCCGCGATTATTAATAAAAAGCACCTCGACATCATTTCCAACAAACTGGTCGACGTCGAAAGCAAGGTCCAAACGACACAAACGGTTCTGAACGCGGCAACCGAGGTGATCAAAGACGACAAGATTCGAGTCAGCCGCATCGAAGCGACGCGCCGCGCGTCAGCCCTCTTTGTCCAGATCCAAGAGAGCAACCTTATGCGCGCACAGAAAAAGAGCAAAGAACTCGTTGCGCATTGCCTTGAGTTCCAAGCAAGACACCCCATCGCAACCGCTGGTGCCTACTAGTAGCGCTCCATCCCTTCTATCCTCTCTACATCCTCTTCCTAGTACTTGTTCGCATTTGCATTTTCTCGTGACGAACCAAACGGCTCCATGCCAGAACATCCCTTCGACATGACGATCGACAGCCATCGTCTTCTCGTCCATCGATGGCAACAAAATTAGCTTATATACAAAAAATCAAGTACACATGTCCAAACATTTATTGATCGACACGCGCCATCCACACCACCTCGCATATGCCATTTCTTTGGCCACTGCACACGACGTACCATGGCAACGTCGCCGATCAAGTGCTCGACCTCGATGAGTTTTTGGATCACGGTCCTCGGCGTCGACTTTAATGACTCCCAACAGTAGTTGGAATCCATGGACAAGGACTCTACAGCGCCCGCTGCAGTGCTTCTCCACGAGATGATCGAGCTCACAGAAATAGCCGTGAACGCGCACGCGACAATGGCCGTCGCCACCTGGTGCCACCGTGCCATGCCCTTGCTCTCAACATACATCGAGCAACGGCAAGTCGAAAACACAGAGGCAGCCAACAAGTGCCTCAAGGCAGCTCTTGAGAACGGTGAGACCTCGTGCGATGAGGGGTGCCATCGCAAATTGGCGCTTCGGTACCCTTACACCTCCTAACCTCCTTCGGTCCGCGACCTCCAGTCGTTGACGCCGCCTCAGTCGCTGGCGTCTCTCGAGGACCTCAACAAACTGCGTAGCTCTGCCGCCGATGGCAAAGCCTGGAAGGCTTTTACACAGCGTGTCGTCATGGGCCTCACCCGCGGCCACAAGCGCCCCCGGACGACCACATAAGAGCGAAACGAGCCCCCGCGCCGCCGCCTGCGCAGCCACGGCCCGGCGAGCGAATGAAGAAGAAGGAGATTGCTAGTCTCTACGTATGCGAACTCTTTGTAACAACGAAGATAACGCGAAACACGTTCATATATATATATATATCCTCCTTCGGTACCCTTGCCTTGAAGCCACCAACGACAACAACACAGTTGAAAGTTCAAGCCCCCGACGACGGCAACGTTGACGGGTGGCGGCAACACAGTGATGCGTCGTCGAGAATTGGAAACGTTATCACTTCTAGTTTATCGCAGCTATAACCCACTGCTGGCTGGGCGAGGGTGCCCCACCCACCAGCGCTTCGAGCATGAGCTTGCCGCCCGACTGCGTCACGTAGTTGTTGTCGACGCGGAGCGCGATCGCGCCACTGCCGGCAACGTCCGTGCACGCAAACAACGGTGAGGACGGCGGATCCCAAACCTTGCCGACGATTTGGCCCGACTCGACTTGCAGAGTGACGTGCGGTCCAACGACCGCAATCGCATAGGCGTTGCTGGCGACGGGGACTGCGTGCAACGTCGCAGGCGTCGACGCGACGACGCCGCGTTTATTGCCGTCCAGATTCCACGCACCAGAGGTGTCGGCGGCAGTTAATGACATGAACTTGTTCCCGGCGTACGCGGCGAAGAGCGCGCACCCAGTCAACGGGGCCGGCGTCGGAGCAGGCGTCGGAGCAGGCGTCGGAGCAGGCGTCGGAGCAGGCGTCGGAGCAGGCGTCGGCGCCATGGTTGGGGTGGTGGGGTCGAAGCAGCCCGCGTGCGGGTCTCCGAGGGCGACGGTGGCGAGGAGGCTCCCGAGAAGCAAACGCAGTTGCATGGCAAATGAAAAGTGCGGAGAGCGATCGCTAGGACACTGAACCGATTCGTCGTCAATCTTCTACAACACGCAGCTTGTGAATGGCCCTCGCGCTGCTGCAACGGACTCGCACCGCGTTGTAATGCATATGGTGCGCCATTTGTCGGAGTTGTCGCCAGTGAGCGGGGCCTTTCACACCCCAATACCCCCATACATCCTCTGTAACTTTATACTGTACCACAACACCCTTTACCGGACGCTCGGACCGCGCTCGGACAAAAGGACACCCTGCTCAACACAACAGTAAAGCGCGTTTTGAGTCAAAACGCGCTTTCCTGTTGTGAGCAGGGTATCCTTTTGAGCTCTACCATGAAGCGAAGGTGTCTCGCTTGGATGGGAAATGGCCATAAACAGGTTCCATGAGCTGGAAGTTTGGAATGTTGTCCAACGGGGATTTTGCAACGACAGCGCGTCGCTTCCTGTAGTCTTCGCGCGCT
>NW_012157009.1:0-4555 GCF_000151545.1 Saprolegnia parasitica CBS 223.65
CCGAGGTGGTGTCGACCATCGAGCTACAGGATGACTCCGGCTGTATGCGAAACGGACAAGACATATGTGTCCCAGATTGAAGTGCGTCGCAAACGACGACGACACTATGGAGACCAAGACCGACAAATAGAACTCACTCCGCTCACTGGACTCCTCTCCAACGCCAATAACCCGGTAAGTGACGACGGAGTCCAGCACTCGTTTGGTTTTGGATGAGCTACACCAGCTAACATCTACGTACACCTTGCGTAGATACTCGGTGCCACCCCAGTCCATCGCGTCACGACAGATTCCTGTCACCAAGAGCGTATGTCGGTCACGCGGACCGGAACAATCATCCGACCGGTACCGAGGCACGCAATGTTTCACCGATCTGCATATTTGAGGCCTAAGAATTCGCGGAAGTTGTTTCCGCATTTCTCACCCTCGTGCCATACCAATGTTGCTGTACCTAGGTTGTGCGCCAGGAGCACGACGCGCTGCTCGAGATGCAGACATATTACGCTCGAGTCTCCGACTAAAAACAAGCTCGCTTTACGAAGACGCCGGTCGAAACGGCAGCAAGTGTGCGACGTCTACGAGACACATCTCGTCAACATGTGCTCATTCCGGTCCGACCTGGCGGCGGCGTGGTCTCGTCGGGCGCAAACAGGTCGATGGCCGGCGGCGTCGGCTTGGTCTTCTTGAGTGCCTCAACGCGGCCGTCAAGGTTCCGCTTGCGCTTCTCGCGAAAGGCAGCGTGCTCTGCGTCTTCGTGCAGCCGCTCGTCCCGCAAACATTGCGGATCGGTAAGCGGCTTACCGATCCGCAGCCCGCCTCGCTTGGTACCATGATCTGGAATGGATGCTTTTATTGGCTGAATTCATGATTCTTTCTAGCCAATCACAAGACTTTGTTCAAGACCCCTTCTTAAATAGTGTGAGCACCATGCAGCACAACGACAAGTAGCGGCCCACAGACGCGCCAGCACCACGTAGCAGCCGTATATACCTCTCCACACGCTTGTTGAATGACGTACACGTCGTTTTCGACGCTGCACGTAGCGCCATCACGCGGAAATCCATTTTCCATTTTTCGAGGTGGTGGCAGAATTGCCCAAATACTTCACGTGACATCGCAGGGTTCCGAAGCTCCAATGACCGTAAAACTGGTTGCCACAGTTGGCAATGGGTCTTGACCCGGTGTGCGACCAGTTTGTTGGTCGCCGTCGTTGCTTGGGCGCTCACACCAAACTCGAACTGCCGAGCGTCGGTTTTCACGAAATACGACATGTAATTTCGGTGGAAAATGCATCGAAGTCGCGGAAACCGAGGACGCCGTCTCTTTTTGTTCGTGTTAGAGAGCGTGTTGCATGTGGCTGAGGGAGGCAACGTGCGCGCGGTACCGCTGCGTGATGAGGCCTTGTATCATGATACATTATTTCGGTATAGAGAAAATCACACTATATAAAAATACTGTTTGCCGCTGTCATTTGCGCTCGCTACAGAGCTCACACGGTGACGTCACGTAGTATTTTGGACTCCCCAAAGTGTGGTCTAGCACTCTGGCAAGTATGGGCGATTTCATTTTCAAACTTCATTTTGGTCGATCTGCCGGTGAGGCGGCCTGTGTTTGCCCAAATATGGTTACTAGTGGTTGTACATGGCGAACGCCAAGAATAATAACTGGCGACGCCAGAACGACGACAACGAGGCTTCTTGGGCACCACTGATGCTGCTGCATTATGCTCGATGAGAATCCATCAACAGTCTCTACGCACATGCAATCATGAGGTATCACTCGGTCGCAATGGAGCGTTCCTCGTCGGTCATTTTCGTCAACGCCAGGCGTTTCGGCCAATAAGAGCGACAGGACTTGCGATTTCTGGCCAATCAGAGTGGCAAGGAATCCAATTACTAGTGTTCTTGCCGCGGTTCTTGACTGATCATCGCCACCTTTCCAGGCACGTGGTACATGGCAAGCCATGCGCAGGCCTCAGGCCGAGGCGCTCACGCGACGTTGCTGTAGGTATGGCGCAGCCTATCCATGCGTGACGAGCCACCGAGTCGGCCCTTGGGCGGAGCCCTGGCCAATTTCTCGACGGCCTCTCTCGCACCGCTCGTGCACACGGAGGTGGTGCCAGCTCGCATCGATCCTCACGTCGATCGCCGAGTCGGGCGAGGTATTTATTGCGCTTACACACAACCTTGTGGCCGTGGCCTGGCGCCGGCTCCTTAGCGCCGCCGACACGATGCGACTGCGCGGCGTCTCGGCGTCCGACAGCTTTGTGCTGTACCCATGCTTCCTCACCGGTCTTTTCTTCGCCTCCAAGACTGCGCAGGACGACGCGACGGCGCTGGAGCTGCCGCGGCACATGGCCACCATCTACACGACGCTTTGCAAGCCGGCGGTCAACGCACCGGTCGCCTCGGCGGCACTCGCTCTGCTGATCAACTACGTCCGTGCCAACGACACCTCGAAGCGCGCGGTGCTTGCCCAAGGTGTGTTCTACGCGCAGCTCTGGTAGGCGGCCCTGGCACGCAGCGGCACCTCGCCGCAGGTGTTTTCGCTGCTCAAATCGCTCGTACTACACTCGGATGGCGTCCTCGCGGCCATCAAGCGCGGCTTCATTGCAAAGGCAGTTGCGTCACTGGACGAGACGCTGCAGCAGATCGCCAAGGGTAGCAAGAACCTTTGGATTGCTGCGGTCGGTCCGCTCGTCGAAGTGTTGGTCAACGTCGCGAGCGTCGAGGACGGCCGCACCGAGCTCGGCAGCAGCACGCGACTGCATGTGATCTTTGCCGACCTCTTGGCAGCGCCAATCGTACTGCTGGCGACGACGCGCTGGGTGCGTCACATGGCGTGTGCGCCCATGGGCAAGAACGCACTCGTCCAGTGGCAGGCGGTGCTCGCTGCGCTCGTTACGCTTGTGGCGGCGTCCGACGTCATTGTCGCAATTCACGCGTCCTGCGCCGTGTGGTGGCTTCTTTACAACAACCAGCGCGCGCTCGCGCTTCTGCAAACCCACGCTGAGCTCGTCTACGCCACATTGTGCTGCTCTTGGACGGTGTTGATGAACAAGTCGGCTTGGTATCGTCCTAATCAAAGATCGCGTACTATTTAGTTGGAGGTTACCGTGGTTTTTGCTGGAACGGAGACACAGGCACATGCGAATTTTCGTATGGCAGATATTATTGGCGTTCACCATTTACAACCACAAATAGCCATATTTTGGGATGGCGCATGCCTGTTGCCACGGCGGATCGACTGAAATGAAGTTTGAAAATGAAATCTGCCATACTTGCAAGAGTACTAGACCACTATTTGGGGAGTCCAAAATGCTTTGTAGCGTCGCCGTGCGAGCTCTGTAGCGAGAGAAAATGACGGCGGTAATTATAGTGTGTTTTTGCTCATTCCGAAATACTGTATGGAGTTCACACAGTGCGATATCGAGCGCACGCTGCCTCCCTCGACCACACACAACACGCCTTATACATACTTTAGCATAATAAGAAAGAGATGGCGTCCTCAGTTTCCGCAATCGCAGTGCATTTTCAACCGAAATAGCATGCCGCATTTCGTGAAAATCGACGCTCGGCAGTTCGAGTTTGGTGTGAGCACCCAGGCGACGACGCGGCCCAACAAACTGGTCGCACACCGGGTCGAGACCCATCGCTAACTGTGGCAGCCAGAATTGGGGTCCTTGGAGCTTCGGAACCCCGTGATATCACGTGTAGTATTTGGGCAATTGTGTCGCCACAACTAAAAATGAAAAATGATTCCCGTACGATTGCGCCACGTTTAGCGGTGGAAACAACGTGTGCACCATTCAAGGAGTGTGTGGAAAGGTATGCGTATCTGCTACGTCGCGTTGGCGCGTCTGTGGGCTGACAATCGTGGTTCTGGTACATGGCACTCACACTATTTAAAGTGATGGTCTGTCTCATCCGTTCCTAAATACTGTGCAGCTTCTTCAACCGACCGTGACGCACAAACGATCTTAAAACGGCTGTGGTAGTGGCGGCTGCGGCGGTGGCGGCTGACCACAGTAGGACGTACTAGAGCTAAGGCAGCTAATCCTACCCCTTCTTTTCGTTGGTGTTGTTGGTTGACGACTGCCTCGCACGCGTCAGGTACAATTTTGTGACTCGACGCGTGGATCGCTCTCCGTGACGTTTTTGCTAGCGCGTGCTGACCTGAACCTGAATGGTGAATATCGTCAATGCAGCTATATATTGTATGGTGTTTTCGATGTAATACGCGTAGGTAGAATGCCAAACTGAATTCAGACGATCTTCGTGACTTCCATGCCGCGCGCGACACCCTTCTCTTCGTCTTGCTGGCTCGCAAACGCATTGAAGATCTGCTCGAGCGACGTCTGGCACACCGAGTACTCTTTAAGCGCGACCGCGACCTTGTGCGCCTCCATCTTGGCAAAGACGTCCGAGAGCTTGAGCTTGGCGTCGACGCCGTCGTGGAGTTTGAAGCGGCAGTGCTCGTTCTGGCGCTCGAGGAGCTCGACGCGCGCAAACGTCGACCGGAGAAAGCTCTCGAAGGCCACAAACTGGTTCTCGCC
>NW_012157010.1:0-2486 GCF_000151545.1 Saprolegnia parasitica CBS 223.65
GGTCTTGGCGGCAACCGCGTAGCACATATCGTGGCCGCTCGCGTAGCGCACGTTTTGGCTGCGCTCCAAGCGGATCGGCCAGCGCTTGCTGCGGAGCTTGTCGCCGTACGGGTTAGCGATCCCGAACGAGTCGCCGCACGACGGCTCGCCGTTGAAGATGACGCCGCGCTGGCCGCGCGTCTGCTTGAGAAAGATGCTCGCGAGCGTCGCCGTGTCGCCATTCACAATGACGTCCCATGCATCGGTGAAGAGCACGAGGTCGTCGTCGTGCAGATTGGGGTGGTGCTCAAAGTAGTGGTGGAGCCAATGCAGCTTCTTTTGCTGCCCGATCCGAATGTCCTTGCCGCGATTGGCTTGGCACGGCGGGCCGCACGACGTGCCATCGAAGAAGTGGTCGCTGTAGTTCCACCCGAGCACGCCGAGCACCAAGCCTTGGCTGTACACGGACGCCGCCAGTGGGCAGATCGCCGTGCGCGTAGGATCGTCCGCCAGCGTGATGACGTGGACTTTGCCGACGTTAAACGGCGAATGTGGTGCGCTTGAAGTCGCGATGGGCCTGGCCTCGAGCCTTGACGCCAAAGTAACTCGCTGCACGAGGAGAGTCTCGAGCGTCAAGAGACCCATAGCCGTCGCCATGAGCACGACCAGCGTCGCCGGACCTTTCTCATTCCAATGGCAATGTGAAACAGTCCAGAAAATCCGCCGAACGTACCGTGTGGAAAGGGTGGACTGAAGAGAAAGCGCACCAAATAGAGGATTTGGCCACGCTCGCTTTCGCACCTCGGCATCAGCCCACAACCGTGGCTCGAGCTTCTAAACGCCGAATGACACTTCGTACCAGTCCTTTGTATAAATTCTGTTTGAACTATCCTTTTCGGCAACGAAAGATCTCAACATTTTATGCAGACACGAAGGAAAACCACGTTTTTCAGACAAAAGTGGGGCAAACGTCGGCCACGGGCACCTGCCGACTGCGGTCGACGTCAAACATGTACTGGCCGACACCGCGGGACTCCCTGTACCGCGACGTCGGTGCCGCGCAAGACCAAAATGCCTCCTTGTAGTCGCCGGGGAAGTGGAAAAAGACGGGCGCGATCCGGTTCCATGCGTAAACCGACGCGAGGCCGTGCGCCATGTAGTTGCGCGTGCAGCCTTTTGCGGGCGAGAACTCGTCAAAGTCGCCATCGGCCACGAGGTGCGAGATGACGAAGAAGATCTCGCCGCTCGCATCGACCTTGACGTTAATCTCAGGCGACTGGAGGTACGCAAGCTGAAATAAGATCTGGTCGCCTTGAAAGAGGTAGGCGCGATGCGGGTCCTTCGCAAACAGCTCTTCTTGCTCGCGACGGATCTGGTGGACCTTGCGGAGGATACTGCGAAAGCTCCGGACGTCGCCGAGGATGCCGCCCGACCCGAGGCTCCAGTTTGGACCGGGAATATGCGCCGTTGACAGCGTCTTGGCCGCCATCGCGTTGCAGACGCTGTCGCCGCGAATCAATCGGGGGTTCTGGTCCCTCTCGAGTTGCACGCGCCAGCTGCGGCGGCGGAGATAGTCGCCATATTCGCTCGGGAGCGTGAACGAGTCGCCGCACGCCGGCTCGCCGTTGAAAATGACGCCGCGCGCGTGCTTCGTGTGGCGCAGGAACAGGTCGGTGAGCGTCGTCGTGTCGCCATTGACAATGACGTCCCATGCGTCCGTAAAGAGCACGAGATCGTCGTCGTGCAGGTCGGGCTTGTGCTCAAAGTAGTGCAGCAGCCAGTACAGCTTCTTTTCTTGGCCGAACCGCACCTGTTCTGCGCCCTCGAGTGGCGTCTTGCAGCGGGCGCCGCACGACGTGCCGTCAAAGAATGTGTCGCTCTGGTCCCAGCCCAAGACTTCAAGCACGTTGCCCTGTTGGTAGATGGCGGCCGCGAGATGACAAATGTTGGGACGGGCGTCGTCTGCGAGCGTGAGGAACCGAATGCGCCGCGGAGCAAAGACGACGTCGGCCGAGGCGTTGGTGGCGTTGGTCGCGGGTCTGGCTCCGACGTTGAGGATGGCCTTGGCGCCGTGCCACGTCATCGAAGAGTCCTCATGCGACGCGTTTGTCGACGAGCTCACGAGGTTCCAGCACATGACCATGACCAAGCACGAGCCGACGACGAGGACCGCGAGCACGAGCTTGGCGGCGTGCTGGACGTCGCCCATCGTCCTGTCTACACAATGGTACGTCGCGATTGGTGGCTTTTTAATTCGAAGTTTGGGTATCACGAAGTTCGAAGATACGCACTCCGGATGCTATTTTCGAGCGTGTCTAAAAATAGCTTCCGGATACGCCGGCGTGGAGGCCGACTTGCGGGCAGTTGCGAAACCCAAGACCGAGGCGAACATGTCGGACCCGTTCGCGACCCTCGACACGGGTGCGCCGCAGTACAGCTACGGCACGGCGCCCCACCATGGCGGCGTGAAGCAGCAGCCGATGGGCCAATTCCAGACCGGCGCCGTA
>NW_012157010.1:4014-6072 GCF_000151545.1 Saprolegnia parasitica CBS 223.65
GACGGCACGATCAGATCCTGGTCGATGCGAATGCTCTTGTCGCTGAACGGCGTCCAGCCGCGGTTCTCCTGCTCAATCTACCGCGCCATTTTGAGATTGAGTGGCGACACCACATTGAGTGAGTACCTGGTACGGCAACTCTTGGTTGAAGCGGCGGTAGATCTTTTCGCGGATGATCTCCGTGACCAAGTCCAAGTCGGACCGGTCCGACTTGATGCTCGAGTGGTACAGCCACGGCCGGTCCACGGCCAGCGAGAGGAGTTCCGACCGCAGCTTTTTCACGCCCGACTCCTTGAGCGCCGAGACCTTGAACGTCTTGTCAAAGAGGTATGTCTTGGGGTCCAGTTGCAGGGGCGTGACGCTCGGCAACAGATCGTCTTCGTCAAAGTCGTCGTTTTCGTACTCTTCCAAGTCTTCTTCGCTCGCAAAAAACGACTCGGCGTCAAAGTCCGGGTCGTCGTCCTCGCCGTCTTCCTCGTCGTCAAACTCGGAGAAATCCGGCTCCGGCTTGTAGTGCTCTTCAAACGCCGCGTCGATCATCTCGCTAAGCACTTGGACGCGCTTGGTGACGTGCGCCTTCTCGGCGGGACCGACCAAGTCCATCTACGACCCTTCAGCTTACCATTCTCTAGCAGTGATGGCAAAGTACCTTGTTGAGCACGAGCGCGATCGGCGCCGACACTTGCGCCGACGAGATCGCAATATCTAGCGCACGCGTAAGCCCCAGAAGTATAATACGATGGATATTACTCTTGAGGGCTTCGAGCGCTTCGTCGTCGAGGCGCTTGACCGCGTCGACAACGAGGAGCGAGAGGTCGACCGACGACATGGTCTCGGACGCCGTGACGGCCAGCGACCGCACGTACTTGTGGTTGTCCCTACCAGCGGTCAGAGATACCACCGGGCATCGGGCGAGGTACTTTTGGTTGACGAGGCCCGGCGTGTCGAAGAACGTGATTTGCACGTCGTCCTGCGTGAGGATGCCGAGGACGCGGTCGCGCGTGGTGTTGTACTTGGCCGAGACCGCCGAGACCTGCACTGGCTCAGACGCTTTGATGATGCGACAGAGAGGACGTACGTTGAAGCCGAGGAGCGAGTTCATGAGCGAGCTCTTGCCTGCGTTCGGGCGGCCAATGACGGCGACCGACAAGGCGCGCGAGCCCGTCTCGGGAGCGTCCGGCTCTTGGTAGTGGAACGACGCATCGACAACGTCCTAATCCAGGACGCTTCATAACTAGGGACGAGAACGGCGACGGTACCGAGGTCGGCGCTTCAAGGTTGGTGAAGACGCGCTCTTCCTTGTTTTTCTGGCGCTTGGCCTTGATCTTGTCCTTCACGGAGCCCTTCTTCGCATCAAACGCCTTGTCAATGACTAGGCACGCGCATGGTGAGCACAAAGAGGTGTCCTGGTAGCACCAACCAGGAGCCGCGGGCTCGGACGCCGGTGTCGAGCGGCGCTTGCGCATCTCGGCCCACGCCTGCTCGAGCTCGGCCTGGTGCTCCGAGAGCGACTGCGGCGGTTTGGGTTTGGGCTTCTCAAACTTGGCGTCGGGCTTGGCCAACTTGGCGTCGGGCTTGGACGCCGGCTTGGTCGCTGGCTTGTGCTTGAACGTCTTCTTGCGCGGACCATCGTCCATCCTCTTGGCCCGCTTGTACTTATCCTCGCGGTCCTTCTTCCACTTGGGCTCCTTGGCGAAGGTCGCCATCGACTGCAGCGGCGTCGCCCACGTCGCCGGGCGCACGACCCGCGGCAGGCAAGCGAACCGAAGCATCTTTTTTTCTTGCGCTCCAATCAAAATCCGGCGCGTTTTCCGGAATCCGGATACGGACTCCATGCATATTGATATTGATAGATTAAGTATCAAGTGGTCGGGATCGTCGTCTCCTCGACAATGGTCATGGCGGCGAGCGCGAGGAAGAGGACGAACGCGATGACGCCCGAAATGAGGAGCGTGGTGCGTCGCTTGAGGCGCTGCGCCGTCTCGGACGTGTCTTCTGGCGGCGGCGCCCCACGCCGCGCTCGAAGAAGAGCGGGACGAACTGCTCCTTCCGGAACGC
>NW_012157011.1:0-4541 GCF_000151545.1 Saprolegnia parasitica CBS 223.65
TTTATCACTGGCGACAACTCAAAAATGTGTGTAGCCGGTCGCGCTATGGGCGTGGGGGGCGACTCGTCATGGACCGCATTCCTGTCTACAAGTCGTTTGTTGAGTTTGAAGCGCCACCGCTCGTATCCGCTCCGCCCGCGCCAAGTGGCCTCGCCGTCGCCAGTGTGCCAACGCCGACCGCGTCGATACTGGCGACACTCGGCGCCTCCCGCCAGCAGCGCATGGAAGCGATCTACAGCATGAGCGACTCGGAGGACGAGCTCGTCACCATGGACACGGTCGAGGAAGATAAAGTCCGGTCGCTCAAGTACACGCTGGCCATGTAACCCGCAATCCCTTTTATTTGATGTCTATTTCCAGCACGGCAACGCATTTATAAAGCCGGCAATGGCGCTGTACCGCAGCTTGGAGACGGACGTCACGGCCTTCTTCATTGCGCAAGGGACGATCTTCGAGACGGTCGTCAACAGCCTCGGCGCGCGGGTGCACACCCTCGAAGAGAGACCTGCCGCTGTCGTTGGCGAGGCGAGCTTGGAAGCCCGCGTCGCGCGCCTCGAGGATCTGTGGACATTGCTGGTAGACTCGCTGCCTTCTCGCCACCTACGCTAGCCTCGTGTGCTAGACTCAAGAGGTGCATGGTCTGCGCACCCAATGCCAAGCCTCCACCGTACGCTTCCTCACATGGATCAACATGATGGCACCGAATGGCGTAGGGGACGATCACAGCGCTCGTACTTTGACGTCTCGCTTCTTCGCCGAGAGAAATTATTATGTGTAGAGCCACCAAATCGACGCGCAGTCCACGAGTCTAGCGTCCCATGCGGCACGGCTCGACGCACAAAGCTTGGCGCTGGAAACCCAAGAAGCCGCACTCGAGGCGCAGGCTATCGCGCAAGCAACCTTCATCGACAATTGCCCGCAGCAAATCCTCGCCGACGCAATGCAAAAGATCACGCTCGGCTTGTCTACAGAGGAGCTCGCTTCGCTTTCCCAGCAACTCTGTTGCTTGGAGAACGCCCTCGAGCATGCGACGGAGCCCACGGACGAGATCCGAGCGTCGCTGACGCAAGTGCACGCGGACCTCGCCAGCATCCCGACCGACCCCACCGCAACGCCTGATGAGCTGGTGCTGGTGCCAATGGTTGAGCGGCTACGCAAGAGCCTCGCGCACCTTGGCACCAACTTGGACGCTCTCGCAACGGTTCCTGCACGCAATGCAGAGACGCAAGGAGCGACGATGATGTACGATGTAGAACGATGCGACACCCGGGATGGATGGCGACGAGAACGTCGATGGGGATACGTGGCAGTCGGTGCTGTCGTCGATCTCCCTCCCCACGGCGTTGGCCAAACTTGAAAGCGGTAGCATCGCCAAGGAGCTCGAACAGCAAGCGACAGTAGCGTGGCCTGCCATTGCTGTGTACATCATCAAATGGAAACATAGCCCATGACACCGCTCTCGGTGCACGAGGCACTGGCCGAGAAGGTGCAGCGGCTGCTTCAAGCGGCGGACGACCAACAAGAAGCTTACGACGCACGCATGTTTGCCGTCGCAACAGAGCTTCAGGTGCGCTTGACGATGGATGGAAGTCGAGACTCGAATTGACTTGTAGACGCTGCAAGACCACGAACGGGAGCTCGAGGCACAGCTTGCGGCTTGTCCTCGGCAAGAAGACGTGCTGCAGCAGCTTAGTCTTCTCCAAGACAAAGTATTCCTGATCTACGCTCGCACCGACTCCTGGACGATGGATAAGTTGATAGATCGCCCAAGAGACCAACACAACCTCGTCCCATGCAAATGCAGCGCTGGACGAGCTTCGCCAGCAGTTCCAGACACTTCCGACCTCGGACATGGTCTCGCAGCTCCACGCATCACTCAAAACCAAAGCGGACAAAGCCGACATTGCTCGGTACGTTATAATCATCGGTAACCTACGTCGACAATCCTCCTATTAGCTTGCAACGGGACCAGAATGACCAGCAGTCGACCGTCGGCCTGTCCAAGATTCCGCTCAAGTGTCTCTCTTGCGACCAGTACCTTCCGCGGCCCAAGTTTGCATCGACGAACGAGGCATGGAATCCGGCAGCGCCAGTCGTGTCGCCCCGCAACACGGTGAACCTTCGACCGATCGAGGTGCCGAAAAGAGATCGTGCGACCACAGCCAGTGCACTCCGAACAAGCGCCGGCGGTCCGTCTCGCGCGATCGTAGGTGCCAAACTGACCAAGCCGCGCGTTGAATATGTCGAGAACGTTGTCACCAAGCTCGAGAGACCCCGTCCAATGACGGCCGAGCCGCGCGGGTATACACTGCAGAGCACGCCGTTCGAGATGGCGATGCCGGGCGACGCAACACCCTCTTCGGCGTCGTCGTCGTCGTTGGTACAACCTTTTTGTCGAGTGTCTGTGGTGACTGATGCTTCTCGTGTAGAGACCACCCACGTCATCGCTGCTCTCGGACAAGCAGCGCTACTCGTTCTATTACCTTGGCAACAACAACAGCAACAACACCAACAACAACACAAGTGGCTCATAATCGATCAACCGTTTTGTTGAAGTGGAGTGATATGGAGGTGAACAACGTAGCGATCCACTATATTGAGTTTCGGGTATGTAGTTCAATGGTAACAAACTAGCAGCTGGGCTAGTGAAGCACTCGGCAGAGAGAAAGAGGAAGAAGAGAAAGAACCAGAAGCGCACACCCGCAGAGGAGTGTGTCCGAGAGGCAGGCAGTTGAGAAGTGAGGCCACGAGGGCTGCTCACGACCGGCTCCGGAATATATTGATATTACGGAGCCTGGCATAGTGAGATCGAGTGGTAAAAACCTTCCACTGGGGAAAGAAAAAACAACCATCCTCGTGAGTGGAAACCGCCGCGAGGGCTGGTGAAAACCACTCGGATCCCAGCGTCGGGTGGATCCAACGGCCGAAACCAACGAAGAGTCGAGGTCTTCCGAGTTGGCGAACGAACGTGTGGAGTTGCGTTCTTCACAAATGGAAATCGATCGGCATGGAACATCCTAAATTAAAGCTAATTGCATATAAAATAATAGACGGCTAGATATCACAAGGGCGACGACACAAGCTTCTTCTTTGTGCGCGTACATTAATAACGCTTGGAGTTGCGGAAGTGTTAACCGAAGTGGGGGCCACCCGACTGAACGTACGGATGGTTAATCACTGTCGTCATCGCCGGTCGCTCGGCGGCGTCCAAGACGAGAAGTAGCTCGAGCATCGCGATCGCGTCGTCTGGTATGGACGCAGCGAGACCCCACGCTGAGATAAGGGCTCGAATGCCGTGCCGCTTGAGAAACATGAAGACATCGTCGGCGGGGGTTGCCACTTCGACGAGTGGTACGCCCGTGAGCAGCATCCACAGCAGAATACCGAGTGACCACACGTCTACTTTGGAAGCGTCGTACGCGCCGCCGTGGTGCATCTCGGGGGCCATGTAGTAGGGCTTGCCGACGGCGGCGGTCGCCTGCGCGGGGAGCGCGACAGCGAGACCAAAGTCTCCGATCTTGAGGTCCCCGTCAGCGTTGACAAAAATGTTTTCAAGCGATAAATCGCGATGGGCCACTCCCGCAGCGTGCACGTGGGCGAGACCGGTCGCGATTTGAGTGAAGTACGCTTTGGCCCGTCGCGGCGAGCAGTGCTGGGTCGGCATGGCCTTCAAGAACGCGTAGAGGTCCCCCCGCGCGCAGTGTTCCAGGGCAAAGTAGATGTTCTTGTTGTCTGAAAAGATATCGTGGAGCTGGATAACCTGCTGGCAATTGGACGCGCGCAGATGCTTGAACGCCATGGCTTCGTTGGCAATCGAGTCGAGTGTAGCGCGCGACCGGTTGACTTGCTTGACGACGTGGAGTTGGTGCGTCGCACGATGACGGCACAGCAGGATCGCCCCGTCCCGTGCTGGTGACAGCGCTGATTCGACAGTATAGGCCAACATGATGCGATCAAACCAAGGAAATAATTGAAGTGAGAGGGCGGTCATGGCTCGTCGCTGCGTCGGGAAACACCGTAAATATCTCGTGCTAAAGCCGCTGCGGCGTCACATAGAGAGGGCCGAAACGTCCACTGCCCGACTGTTGGCGCGAGGTGCGGAGAGCGTGCGATGAGGTGCTGTGGCATGGACGTGGATACGGCGTTTCAATATATACGCCGCTGGGATTGGTCCATATCCAGTCGCTTTAGCCAATTAAACTACTGCAATTCAAACGGGCGTCGCGGATTGGTGGGCGCAAAAAACTCACCTCGAACGGCGACCGTTGCGCCAGTCGTCATGACCAAGATCCGCGCTGCATCACCATGATGCGTTGTTACCCCTAAATGCAGTCGTTATTGGGATTGGATCTTGGGTTGCTGCATCGAGTCTTCCAGTCCCACACCGATACGCGCTCTTTGTTGTTCGCGAGGTGCGTTCATTCCCTTGGTTTAATTACCTTGATGTAGCGAGTAGCTTCCGTGGAATTGTTCCGAGAGGAGATGGCCAGTGCTATGCACGTGCTTTGGAACCACGTGCCATGTTCCGATCGACCTTGATG
>NW_012157012.1:0-4507 GCF_000151545.1 Saprolegnia parasitica CBS 223.65
GCCGCGTCCAGTACAACTCGTCGATTCTCGGCGACACGATTTCCAAGCTGGGCGAAGTGCACCGGTCGGCGTCCGACATTCCGCCAGTGGTCATTGCGCGCTGCCAGTTCCTCCTCGGCGCCGGCCGCGGCCACTTTAACATTCTTAGCCTCAACTGCGAGCACGTCGCCAACTGGTGCAAGACGGGTCGGCTCTTTGCCAAGCAGATCTTTACGTCCGGGCCGACGTCGATCCCGTACGAGCGCCAGCGGTCCGTGTCGCAGCACCTCGACTCGCTCGTCTCGCAGGTTCACAAACTCAAGGACGAGTACCGGCTGACGCTCGAGACGCTCTGCTCGCGTTTGAACAGTCTCGACCCGAGCACGAACCAGCGGCGGCGCGTCTATCTCAAGCTCAAGGACACGACCAAGTACGTTCAAGTCCGCGGCAACCTCTTGTACGTCGTCGAAGTCGACTTGGCCGAGACCGAGCCGCTTCTGCGGAACCTTCCGTCGCCGTTCTATGCGCGCGCCGAGCAGACGGACATCAACACGATGAAGGTCACGTTCGAGGACGTCTCGAGCGGCCGTCTTGTGTGCTCCAAGGCCAAGTGCGTCAAGCTCATTCGGCCGCGCATCTACCACCGCGAGAACCTCTTCCGCTTCGAGTACGCGTACAACGGCGAGCTCCAATCGCGCCGCCTGCGCCGGTGGTACGTGGGCGTGCAACCCAAGGACGGTCTCCTCCGCACGTCGGCGACGCGCGACTTTGCGTCCGAGTTTGAGCTTGTCGACGCCGACGCGCTTGATAAGGACTTGGACGCGAGCGAGTGCAACCTCAAGCTGACGTACACAAGCTCGTCCGAGCTCGACGACCTCGACGACGATGACGACGAGGGCGAAGACGACGAAGAGGACTCGGACGACGGCGACGACGGCGAAGACGACGTCAAAAGAACCACGTAGCACTTGTCACTGCTGTAGGATTAACGTTATCTATTACCGAGGGAGCCTTGTTCGTCTGTCCCAAGGATACCTATTACGTCTCTTGATCGTCAACCGCATCGGTTCCGTGCCTCTGACAGCCCACCAATCTAGCGCCCACTGTCCGGCTGCTACACCAAGCACCATCTACGCGTCGTACTGACTGGCCGAAGTGCCGTCGTCTCGACCGAGATGATCAGACTGTCACACATTGATCTTTGCCACGCCCCAGCTCGCGGTTGATACCACTCGACGGGTGTTTGGCGCAAGGTGAGCTGGATGTCCATGAGCTCACTCATGCGCTCTGCATCGTGGCGGTGCTCACGTTCTGATGAAATTGCTCGATTTCCCTCGGCGCTCCCAGCCTCAGCACTGTTCTCGACAAGCTCCACTGCGACCCGCAGCGGGCTTTGCTCCATGCACACGCACAGTCGCGCCGACCAGCGACAGCTTGTGCGCTGCATCTCTCCAAATAGCAGCACGCTGCGCTCCCTCTCTCCAAGTTGCTATGACGGTGGAGTGAAAAGCTTGTCCAGTCCTCGGCTGTCAATTCGGTCGTCGAGCCGAGTCCTTCACAATCGTGCGCAAGCGTGTAAAACCGTCGAAAACATCTGTGTCCAGCGTCCAAAATTGTCCGTTTTGTACTAGTTTAACGCAGTATAACGTTGGCATTTTTCCATTTAACCCGGCCAGATCCTTGGTGCAGCTCGTCAATTACATCCCGACAACCGCGCTGGTAGCGCTCCAAGATGACATCGGCGCTCACTCGATGACGCGGGCGACTTTTTTTGATTTTGCTCAAGTTCCCGTTGTCGCCCGAAACGCGGATGACAACACGGTCGCGATGGGCCAGGCGGGTGCTGTCTTGCTCTGGCCACCGTGGCCGATCCCGACGCCCGCTACCGCCTTAAGCCCGTCGACTTGACGACCGTTGTCGACAGCAACGGTCTTTTGGTTCTCGTGTCCGACATTGCGATTGCGACAAAGGACCCCCATCGTCGGTGACGGTTCTCGCTTCTGCTCCATGCTCAAGTTTCTCGACAAGGTCGTCAACAACTCGATCGCCACTTTTAACAAGGGTTTCGAGACGACAAGTAACCTCGACCCAGGCTCTGCCGTTCATTGGACGAAGACAGTGACAGCATGCGTGCGAGACATACCGGTAGCTCCACCGAACCCACGGTCATGGAGTCTTTCAATTAACAACAACGAATACTGACAACGATGTGTTTTGTCTTTTCATTTACTGTCTTTGTTTCTTATTTGCGTCGAGTTGTGGCACGACCTTCTTGGAATATAAACTTGGTGCTTGCCTCGTCTTCCGCTTGGACCAGGCGGAGGGACCGCGTAGCTTGACCACGGAGCTTCTTGCACCGATCGCTCACATCCGTCAACAGCGGAAGTGTGCACGCAGAGGCGTTTTGCGTCGGGCTACACATGATCACGGCTATAATTTGATGGCCTTGACAATGTATTTATGGCCGTGCGATAGAGTGGCTTGGTTTGAAATGACCAAGAACCGGCGGGTCCCGGCGACGCCGGACGCGCTTGACGACTTTGTCCTCTCTGGCTGGAGCAACGACGACAAGACGCTCGGCCTCGCGTCAACGTGGCCACAGCGACAGAAGCCCAAACCAGCGCAGGTGCCACCGCCAGTGCGCACGGACGAATCACCACCGTCGCCGACGCGGATCTCGAGCCTCGTGGATGCCGGGCGGCTTCACATGTACAAGCTTACCGTGCCGAGGATATACAGCAATGCGAATGCTGGCGCGCGCAACCCGGGTGGTGACGGCGACTGGACCACGTACATCGCCAAAGGTAGGCGCTCCGTGCTGGAATGGAGACTGTATCAAGATGGTCGTCTAGTGGACTTTGACGCTGATACGATCCCAGACGAGGTCCTGGCCAGCACCGATCCGCTGCAGCCGAGTTGTCTCTCCAAGAACGCGGCACCAATCAAACCCGTCAAGTCGAGCAAGAAGACGCTTCAGGAGCTGCATCCTGGTCTCAACCGTGTCTGGCCCTATTCGTAGCCCGAGCGTGCTACTTGTTTAACTTATTTTGATTTCGGGGCCATCGACTACCTACGCAGGAGGAATCGTTGACGGAGCATTCTGTCTTGTATCTCGTGTATAAGTGCCTTCTTCTCTTTCAAAGCTGTGCGAAGGTTAATGAAGACGTTGTCGGTATTTAAAGCCAACGATATCGATGTAGTGTCTGTGGCCGACTGACATTGTTCCTTGTTGACAGGTAGAGAGCTTGGAAGCCTCGGTGCATCGTTGCAAGGGCTTGGGCAAGGAAGCACTCGACACCATTGCAACACGACAACACGTCTAGCAGAGCCACTCCTGTCGAGCACCGTGGTGTCGCCGCCACGAAGTGGGTTGGAGACGAGCACACGACGCAGTCCCAACGACGGCTCGAGTCACGGGATAGATACGTCAAAATACGGGCCAGCAACCGAGCCGCAGCACGACCAACGACCCTCGCACATCATTTTTTTACGAGTACGAGCACAATGCACACACGAGAGCAGCTAGCTCTAGTATGAAACGTGGAGGGTGGTTCTTCCGTTGCATACTGCGTGGAGCACGTGCCGAGAACCTTACTTGCACCAGTGAGCCGAAAATAGCGCAGGCAAGGAGCGCCACGATGCGGGGCAAGGCGGCTGGCCGTGGGACCGACCCGCCGCTTCTGAATGACGACAACGACGACGAGACCGACGACTTGGATCTCAACAGGTGGTGCGATCCTGACATGGACGACCAGCTCGACTTGCTAGTGCTCGACGATTGGTCACGCCCACTGGCCATCACCGAAAAAGAGGCGGCGCTGCGCGCCCAGCGAGATACGCTCCGGCGCCTCCAGCGCGAAGCCAAGCTCAAAGCCGAAGAGAAACCTCGAAACGAGAGCTTTAAACCAGCGGGTCGCCGGCCACCGCGACCCAAGCCAGACGAGAGCGTCTGCACGAATCTCCCCGCGCAAAGCAGTCAACTTTCAGATGTTGCGAGTCGTCGGCCCCAAGCCATTTTGCACCTTTCGGCGCCGCCGCTGCACTCGATTCCGATCGCACTCCGAGATCTCGAGAACGATCGGATCAACCTCGCGCTCGACCATCCGTCCGACGCGCTCTTAGGTACCACCTGCTCGGCCAACGCCGTTGTAAAGTACGCGTATAGTGGCCTCCTCTTCAGCCGAGCTCCAAATGGTCGAGGCGCTGCGACAACCGCCATCGTCGATCCTCCTCGAGCTGCCACCGACGCGCGAACGGGACGCGCCGCTTCGACCGCTGCAGCCGTACCACCCGCTACGCAAAGGCCTGAGCTACGCCTCCGGTGCGCCCGTGCTGCGAAAGCTCGAGCAAGACCGACTCGATGCCGCGTTGAAACCAAAGGGCCGCCGGTCGCTCGACCTCATTGACGGCGATCCGTCGTTGCGGATGCGCGCGGTGCGCAAGATGGACATTGAGCGGCAGATCCGTCAAGTCAAGTCGTGTTTGCGCAACTCGATTGCGACCAAGAACGTCGAGTCACAGCCCAACT
>NW_012157013.1:0-2682 GCF_000151545.1 Saprolegnia parasitica CBS 223.65
GGACGATGGCTGTACGAGCGCTGCAATGAACCTCGCCGCGGGCTTTGGCCACTTGGACGTCGTCGCGTATCTCAACGAGCACCGAACCGAAGGCTGCACGGACGACGCGCTGTGGAAAGCCATGGGTCGCCGCCACTACGCTATGGTGCAGTACCTCCACGCGCATTGCGCAGGCTACTTTGGCAGTGACGCCATGGCGGCAGCCAAGACCTTTCTCGGTGCGTCCGTGCACTGGGACCGCAAGGGCAGTCTTGGTGAGCTCGTCTGCTAGATATTTGACAATCACGTTCACTTACCAAGGGCAATATGCCACGCGGGTTTTTGCATCGCCACCGACTGCGCCCATGATTTCGTAGTTAGTAGAAACGTGTGCTTTTCACATAGTTAGTACACACTTACTACGGTTTAGTTGGCGTGCATTCCAGTTTAAACGACTCTTGGTGGAATCTTGGTTGTCGTCAACTCTTATTTGTGTTTTAAAGGGTCTCATGGTGTCAAGACGATGTGTAGGTCGTCGTCTGCCTCAACCGTGGGCTTGACCGCAACCGCAAACTGCACGACAGCCTTGATGTACCAAGTGTCGAGAGCGTTGCGCGTGTAGTAGCCCAAGTGGCCGCCGTGCGCCGTGACTGCGAGCAAAACGTTCGGATTCGCCTGGACGGCGTCGTATGGGATGGCTTGGCGCGGGCAAATCGGGTCGTCCAGCGCCGAGATGCACAGCGTCGGGATCGCAATCCCCGCAATGTCTAGTTGGTTCACATGAGCTCGCAAGTTGGATGCGTGGGGTGTACAAGCTGCCGATGACGCGTCTTTGTAAATGTCCATCGGCGTCTCGTAGCTAGCTCGAGATCAAATTGCCGTGCGTGCGATTGCCAAGACGTACCCAAAGACAGGGCACGAGTACGCGCGATCAAAGTCTTCCAAGATGCGTGCCTTCTTGAGCTGCTTGAGATTCACAGAGGCCTCGGCACGCAACACGGAGTGCGCATTGCTCTACGCTGCGATGGTCTTAAGCTTCGCGCGCGACGATGCACCTTTTTGAAAATGAGCTTGACAAGGCCGCTGGTGAGCGCTTTGTTGTAGATCTGTCGGTGCCACCACGACGTGGCAAGATGCGCCGTGGTCATCTCGAGATTGTACGGGTTTGCAACCGAAATCGCGGCCGTCAACGGACACGAATGACCGGCTTCGCCCACATACTTGAGCAATATATTGGCACCGAGCGAGTACCCGACGGCAATCAACGGTGTTGGCGCTGGCGCTGAAGTGGCGCGGAGGTAGGCCACGACCTCTTTGACATCCGCTGTGACGGCCGGACAAACGAGCTAGACGGAATCAGTCGTCGAGTAAAGCGGTGGCAGTCGCACCTTGGGTGTCGTCACAGGAGTTTTAGCACAACCCCTGGCGTTCATGACCACGACGCGAAAACCGGCGACAAGACAGCGCTTGGCTGTGAGCTGAATGTACGACTGGGTACATCATTAAGGATATCATTGCAGTAGAAAATCGTACAGTGTAGTACCTCGTGACTGCCACCGCCCAGACCATGCATAAGCACCTAGAACATAAACTATCACCTCGACGAGACGGAATCGGAGGACGCACGATCGTCGGCGCGCTTCGGTCGTCAAGCAGGGCGGCGAGGTTCGCCGGCCGTGGCTTGCGTGATGCCCAGTCAAGCGAGACCGTGCCGCCGTCCGCCAAACGAACGAGCTCGCGCTCATAGTGCACAACCTTGCGCGGTACAAAGTTGAGAGCGTGTGTCATAATGGTCTGGCAGTGCCCGTTCGGAAGGAACCATGTCGGTCGGAAGGCCTCGTCTAGGTAAGCTGGATGAGACGTGCTGCGCGCGTACGCTTGTCCTACGCAGCGCCGGTAGCTTGGCCAGAAGCAGGCGACTCGCTGCGGTCGGGCTCTCGTGGGCGGTGAGCCGAGGCTGGCGGTCGTCTGGCATCTTGCCGATTCGCAATCCGAACGCAACTGGCTCGCGATTCGTGCAAATCGCAGCGGTCGCGTCGCCGATTGGGCACTGGCTATTTTAAGCGACCCAATCCCCATCGTCTTGTAGGATGTGGCATATGCCACAAGCAAGCGCCGTTGAGTTGCTAGGCGGATTTAAAAGTTTTGGTTGCTGGACGCGATCGGAGAAGGTGATGGATGCAGGCGAGAAGCATGTGCACTGGTATGCAAGAGTACATCAATAAATTCCATTGTTTAGTTATGTAGTCTTGATGGGACAGTGCCTCTGCGGCAAGGTGCCTCTGTATACAGTAGCTACCGCCGTTTACACCCCAGGACCAGGTGCTACGGCCTTGGTTGTCGCAACCAGTGAGTTAGTTGCACGAGCATGGATTATAGGAAGTTAGTTGCACGAGCATGGATTATAGGAAGTTAGTTGCACGAGCATGGATTATAGGAAGGCGTGGACCTTCATACTTTTTATACTCCATAGGATACACATAGAACGAGCGCGACGAATACAGTGTTGCTAGCCCATGCATCTAGTCGCGTCGTGCTTGATGTCGCGGGTCGCGGGGCTGTTGTCGGTGTCGGTGTCAATGTTGGAGCCGGGGGCGTACGTGTCGTTGGCGCCGGTGTCTGCCCGATCCAAAAGCCCGAGGCGTTGCAATTGGAGGCGCTGGCGCCGCTGCAAAACTGCTGCGATAGGGGCGAGCAATTATC
>NW_012157013.1:4100-5916 GCF_000151545.1 Saprolegnia parasitica CBS 223.65
GGCTGATAGAAGTCGTTGGCTTGGGGACCGACGCGAAATGTCGGGTGGTCTGATGATGATGAAGGTTGAATGCTCGTGGTGCCGACACTGGTCGAGTTGTTTTGTTTTGGCGTCTCGGTCGGTCGTCGTACATGAAAGTGTTTTCGTTTTCGCGCTGGGCTTGTTGACTTGTTTTCGTCCTCGAGGCGTGGAGCTGGGCGGTGGGCTGGATGAATATGTTTTAGTTTTGGTGGCGTGGCGCGTTGGATATGTTTTTTTTGTTTGGGTCGGGTTTCGGGGTCGGATGATATGGATCTTGCTGCTGAGGGTCGATGGCTGATGACGTTGGCGGTGGCGGCTGGCTGATTTGTGCTCTGTGCTCTTTGCTCTCTGCTTTGTTACGTGACTCTATTCTAGTCGATCCATTAATCCTGGTAGGAACGTTTACGTGGTGTACCAGCATCCCAGGGAATTAATTCGGCGTGTCGTGTTTCAATCCGGCCAACCCATTGGTTATATATCGATTCATTTTATTGTGACTTTCACTCGAATTGGCTATTCTGAGTCCTTTATTCCATGTGTGTAGGCCTAATTCCAGATCGAACGTGGAATTAGCTTCTGTGGGTGCTCGAATAATTTTTTTAAACGCGTCGCGAAAAAATAAAGCAAGCTGCGTACCTAGGTGAAATTACAGAGATATCTATCTGACTACCCCTACTGTCTCTCTCGAATCGCGACGAGTTGGGGCGTGTAGACAAACTACCAGCCTGGCGAATGCTAAATGTGCAGGACGTATGATATGACACGGCCTGGAAGTGATGTGTCTTTAAAGGCGCCGATATTCACGACTCTGCTTGAGCCGTTTGTCCCCTCTCCGTCCAAGTGTCGGCCGAGAGTCGCCATAACCATGTTGTAGCGCTGCGTGAGAAAACGGTGTGGACCAGGTCCCCGGAAAATGCCAATCAAACACACAGCGTCCGGGCGCTCGTCGAGCATGGCAAAGTATCGAAATCAACCCGTCAGTCTCAACGCCTCCTTCAGTCCAGCACGAAGTGAACTCTGACGACACTTCTTGTACCCTCTTTTGTCATTTACAGTTTTGAGTAATTTCCAGTCTTGCGCCACGCCACCTTTAGAGCGGCAATGTCGTCTGCGATTGCTTGCGTCCTTGGCTCAAGGGACCTGCTCCGCCAGATCTTTGGTTACCAGCTGGGCCTTCCGCCGCAGTACCGGGCGTCCATTGCGCGCGTCGACGTCTCGTGGCTTGTACGACTATTTGCGACGTCGTCCCATCCGCGCAGCCCCGCTGTCGTCCACGCGCACCTCCAGTGGACCGATGAGCTCTGGGCGGCTTGCGCAACCTTTGACTGGACGTTTCTGCGCGAAGCCAAGCTGGCCTTGTGTCTAGGCCTCCTAGGTGGCAACATCTCGGTCGTCGAGGCGCTTTTGGCGACGAACCACAACTCCGTGCACAATATCCAGTGGCGCGTCGCTGCCAGCTTTGGACATATGCATCTGCTGCAATTCCTCGCTGAGCATGACGCCAACCACTATACGCCCGAGGTGCTGCACAACGCAGCGTTTAGTGGACATGTCGAAGTCGTTCGTTTCGTCCACGAAATCGGCGCTGTCTTGGACTACGCCTCATTTGCCCACGCCTGTGTGCAAAACCATGTGGCCGTGGCCGAGTACCTCTGGCACGAGGAGCCAGCGCTCCATGTGCTGCCACCGTTTCTTGTGCAGCGTGTGGCCGAGATGGGCCATGTGCCCGTGTTGGTCTTCCTTTTCGATCGTTTCGGCGGCGTTGGGTTCACGCACAGCGCGATGGAGTCCGCGG
>NW_012157014.1:0-4488 GCF_000151545.1 Saprolegnia parasitica CBS 223.65
TACGGCGTCTAGGACACTTGAGTAGTACAACGAATCGGTGAATTATTGTGACGGCGCGTCCGCAGTTGAATGGCTTACTAGAAGAAGAGCTGGTTGAACAATGACTTGATTCGCCTGAGCGTAGCCTCGTTGCTTGATACGCGCACTAGCTACTGACGCAGACACCGATCTAACCCTAATCGCGGTCCAGGTCCCTACCGCCCTACCGAGTATACACCCAAGTGTACACAGCAACAGTTAACAAAATGCAGACCTCGGACTCTCGTGATTCGCCACAATTATCCTGTCGGTATTTGTATTGCCAGGATCAAGGGCGACGACTTCATGCGGCTACAAGCAGTTGCCCATGGGGTCCCACACGGGCAGCACGAGGGGTGTGCCGTCACGCCACTGCGCAAGGTGCTCGGGGTCCAGAAACTTTTGGAGCACGACGACTTGGTACATGTGGTCGTCAAACCACGCGTCCGTCATAATGTCATATCTACACCACGTGGCATGTGCACAAGAAGACAATGTTTCTGTCGCATACCCAGCATCGCCACGCTTCTTGCCCCAGCTGTTTTCAACCTTCCATTTCGTAGGGAGTGGCGAGCCGCTGTAGCCCGTAAAGACCATCGCATGCGTCATCGATCCGTTCTGAAAACTGACGTGTCGTTGCGAGCGGCGACGACAATCACGTACCTGGTACTCCATGCGCTCGCGCTTCGTCATGCTGCACTGCGTGCCAAAGACCGCCTCCATCGCGTAGAGCTGCTTGGAGTAGACGCCGTAGACCTCGAGCTCCGAGTCGGCGTCGCAGTCGCAGCCAAACCACACGGGGAGGTCGGCGTCGAGCTGCGCCTTGGCATACCGCGCGAGGTCGGTCGTCGGCAAGTTGAGGTACCGAATCGGGTTGCCTTCGACCACGTTGCCGAGTCGGTCGACTACTCGGACACCATATATTGAACAATAATGTCCAAGTTTCAACAAGGCAACAGGAGCCCAAGCAATGCAAACAAATGCAAAAGAAATCCAAAAGAAATCCAAAAGAAATCCAAAAGAAATCCAGAAAAATCCAGAAAAATCCAAAAAAATCCAAAACGAGGGTGCCTACCCGTCAGGAGGCTGCCGTACGCATGGCGCGGGTCGTTGACGATGCTCACATAGTCGTTCAGCGAGATGGGCACAACGTCCGTGAGAAACGAGCGCGGTGTGCAGTTGAGCACGCTCACATACACCTCGTCCTTGTCGTGGGCTTCAAAATCAAAATGTGTCGGCGGCGACCCGAGAAAAATGCTCAAAATGCGGTGGCACACGCCCAGCATGCGCCGCTTGGCCGCGTCGAGCGCACTGGGATCCGTCGCATGCAACCGACGGAGCTCGGCCGCAAAGTCGCGCAGCTTGGCACTCAAGAAGAGGTTGAGGCGCTCCGAGTCTTCCGTGCACTTCGCTTCGCCATAGACGTTTTTGGGCACGGCGCCGTACTACATGCAGTACTAGCAATGCATGCACGGTTTGGTTTATACCTTGTTGACGATATTGACCAACATGTCCCATTGCCCGCCGTCATTGGTCGGGTCGGCGAGGAAATGATGGACGAGGCGGTCGTCCACGCTGCGGTCGGCGGTCGCAAGGATATTCTCAAAAAAGAAATTGCACTTTTCGAGCTTGTCCTAGGGCGCCAAGCTGTCACTGCCACAGTGTCTAGTATATCGCAAGGGCCTACGTAAAAGTAGAAGAAATTTTGGGAAATCTCAAAGTCGGGGCTCAGCGCATATTTTGTTTGGAGCGCCCGACGAAGCAGCGTCGACGCTGCAAACAGCCAGCAGCTACGACTTGAAGTGTGACCTTCTGCAAGGATCGAGAAACTTTGTACCGGCCCGTCTCGTTCTGGTTGCAGACCTTGGCGTCCGGCAGCTTCTTGGCGAACGTGTGCGTCAGACGCTGCAGCTCGCGCCGGTCCACGACCACGTCGTACCAGTTGGTCGACGTCATGGCATTGCGCGCAACGACGTTGCTAGGCGAGGCCTCAAAGGCCTCGTTGAGCTCTGCGAGGAAGGCTGGCGTCAGCGGCGTCGCTACGCCCGGCGATCGTCAGCCAGCGCCCGTCGCCGAGCGCGTTACCTGGCATGGCTTGTGACAGACAAAAGCAAAGTTGTTGTTTGATCGTAGCCGTCCATCAACCGGATACGACCCTTGTATCCGGTTCGCACACTATTTCCGTGCATACCTTAAAAAGATGTGTGCCCGACCCCTAGTGCAAACTCGCAAGGGCCCATGCGATGTCTCGTCGGTTGTCAAGTTGTCGATAGTCATTACGTGTATAACCGTTATAACAAATCACACGTGCACCGTACTTGGCCGTAAAAACGCCGCAATGACAGGTGGACGTGACCGAGGCGCGCATGCAAGATCGGATGCTATAGCCCCGACCGATATGGATGTGTTGCGCGTTATCTTGGTTGTTATAAAGACGTTGTTCATACGCAGAGACTAAGCATCCCCTTATCTTTCCTCATTCGCTCGCCGGACTGGTGCGGCGCAGGCGGAGGGGGTACTTCTAGTTCTTCCCAAGTCGTTCGGGGGCGCTTGGAAGGCCGAGCGACAGAATGTGTACGTTGCATTTTACCGCGCAGTTGGACGAACAGTGTGGCTTGCTGCTGCAACGAGAACCACTCGCAAAATACCGAGCACTGGTAGGCTTTGTCACGTACTCCTTGGTCCGTCGTTGGCTTACCGCACAGTGGCTGTGGGCAAATGTGCCCTGAAGACGATGAAGGGCCGGATACGCTAAGCGCGTCGCTTGCCTTGCACAGTGAACGCCGTCGACGAGCAACGTGTCATCGCCAATGCTTCCGAACAACTGCGCGTTTGATAAGACAGCGCACGCTACCATCTCGCTCTCGGCACACCGCGGTCGCTGCTGCTGTCGGCGCGCTGGAGCAGTCCCTTGTACTGGTTCCATCACCCCCGACTGGTCCCACTTCTAGTCTTTGGCAATGTAGCCGACAGCGTCCAAAAGCATGCGCTTGCAGAGCGAGAGTGATGTCTCGTGAACCGCTTGTCACCGTTGTGACGCAGCGACGAATCGACAAGACTGGATGCGAAAGGATTGATTCCAACTACGATAAGGACACCCAAGGATAGAGTGCTTTGACGCTTCCACGCATGTCGAACGTGCTCACTTCGTGCAGACCACTTGGTTGTTCTTGACGGCATACGCGGCGCACGGCGCGGCGTCGGTAAGCGGCTTCGCAAACGGGTACCGGACGCGGTTTTTCTGGACGCACGTCGCCTTGGCGCCCGGCGCCAGGCTGTCGCGTTCAATAAAGTCGCAGAGCAACGCGAGCTTTGCATCGTTGGTCATCAAGCATGATCGCATGTCGCCGAGGCTCTTGATAATTTGCGGCACAAAGAACGCCTTCAAGCGGATGCCCGCGGCTCTGGACGCGCTCTCGTACGAGACAACGTCCCCGTTCGAAGCAAACTTCCAGCCGTAAAAGCAGGCACCGCAGTCGTAGATGTCTCGGCTGCTCTTGGCCGCGTTGTACTGCACGCAACGGAACGGGTTGACGGAGATCTTGGTCGACTTGACATTCGAGCAGGCCGACACACCGTCGTACGTAGCGCCCGAGACAACCCAGTCGTTGGTCGAACACGTCGGCAAGCCGTTGATCGTCGACGTTGTGTACTCGGGGCTCCACATGCCAGGCAAGTAGACACCTGTCCGTGTCGCTGCCATGGCCATGCCGACGCCGTAGCACGAGAGAAGGACCGCACGCATGAGACAGAGTTTTTGAAAATGAGCTTGAAACTATCGCGCCTTTTTAAACGGAAACGCCCGCCGCTTGGCATCAAATCCCGCGACGGGTCGCCTGGGAGTCGTTGTTGGCACCGCACGTCGCCACGTCAGTTGAACAACGTCCGAGTCGGCTTCCCGTTCTTCTAGTGTAGCGCTGCCAGATCTTTGACGAGATTAATGGATTGGCGACTGCTTGCGCATGCATATGCATCTACCTCATCGATCGATCCATCGGCACTAGTACTACCATTGATCCAAAGGTCCTGTGCAGGTTTCAGGCGATGAGGAGGCCCAGCACCGCGTCAGCGGGATCCTGAACGTCTTCGTTCATAAGGACAGGTACACTGCACTGTACTGGGGTGGTTGCGGCGCATAACATTGGTTACGGGCCTCAACCAATGTTATGCGCCGCGAGCCAGGCTCTTAAGTACGCAGCTTGTCTACAAACTGCTTATGATGACTAGTATTGTGGGTTATTGGGAAGAATGCAATACTTCAAGTCGAGTTAGAACAAAGACGAGATATACGCACGCAACATGGCACGCGCCGGATTTACTCACGTCTCGCATCTCTGGGACGCATTCAGGACGTTTGATACCTTCGCCGCCGACGTGCGCGACAAGTGCGCCGCGCTGACGCCTGCAGTGCGCCCGCCTACCGAAGCCTGGCTCCGTTCGGTGGTGCGCGCGACCGACTGTCTCGCCCCT
>NW_012157015.1:0-4472 GCF_000151545.1 Saprolegnia parasitica CBS 223.65
ACACCAATATTGAGTTTTGCGAGCTCCAGGTCGTCATCGTCGTCATCTGTCGTCGTGTCGACGCCCTTGTAACTCGGCGGCGTCCGGTAGTAGACGCAGAGGAAGACCTGGAAGAGGCCGAGGCCGAGGTTGAGGCCGTTGGGGCCATACACGAACGGGTCGCTGATCATGAGCCCAAACGTAAACCAAAGTGACGCGCAGAGTACGCCGGCGAGGATGAGGCGCAGCGGCAGCGCGGCCGCAGACTTTTGCTTGACGACCGTGCCGACGGCCGCGAGCGGCGAACCAAACATGAGCGTGCATACGGCGATCCCCGAGGTAGCCAATGTGGTCCGATACATTGCGGTTGCGGAGAACGTACGCGCCGTACGCAGCGTAGACGATCGCGCCGACAACGACGGCGAGGGTTCCCACAATCTTCTGCGCGAGCACGCGCCGGTGCGGCCCGGCGTGCGTGTACATGATCGCAAGGTAGTACACAGCGAGCAGCGCATTGATGGCGTTGGTGACGACGAGCGGAAACCAGTTGACCACGAGCACGCCGTAGAGCGTCCTACGCCACATAGCAGTTCGTCGTCCGGGGCCATGCGAGGCGGCATTACCAGATGCAGCCGTTGGCAAACATGCATAGAATGGGCAGGCTCTCGATAGGAACCTTGGCGCGGACCTTCTCCATGTCCTTGAGCGGGCTCATGGTCATGTAGATGGCCGACGCCGACGCCAGCAGCTTCACGGTCGTCACGACTGCCGGGTGCGCGAGCATCGTCCAAAAATGGAGCCAGCTGACATCTGACGTGCGCGAACCGGATCACATTCCAACCGGTTAATTTATCCACCGGTTATATGATCTAACCAAACTGGACGAGTTCTTGACCGAGCGTTCGAGACGCTTAACGTAGGACGACCGCGCGCTGGAGCTCCCAGAGCAAATTGACACTATCTACGTGACGCTTTGTAAGCCGACGGTCCAACTCGCCTGCTGATTTACCCGGTACTAGAGTTGTGTACGTCCACACCAGCGACACCTCGAAGCGATGCCCAAGGAGTATTCCACTACGCGCAGCTCTGGGAGGCGGCCGCGCTTGATGGCAGCGAGGACGCTATCCGAGTGCAGCATGAGTGCTCTGAGGAGCGAAAACACATGTGGCGAGGTGCCGCTGCGTGCATTTCATTGCGAAAGCAGTCGCGTCACTCGACAAGACGCTGCGGCCGATCACCAAGGGCAGCAAGATCATCTCGATCGCCACTGTCAGACCGCTTGTTGAAGCTTTGGCCAACGTCGCCGAGCGCAGTACCAGCACGCGACGGCAAGTCAACTGTGTCGACCACTTGCCGGCGTGCGATCGTCGCGATTCGCGCGTCCTACCGGTACATCATGTGGCGGCTTCTTTGCAACAACCAGCGCGCGCACACCGTCCTTGAAGCCCACACCGAGTGGTTTGCAATGTCACGGGACGCAGCAACGAACGCAGCGACGCGCCTCGACTCGGACGCGCACCGCGTCGTCGAGTCCCAAGTGCGCAACATTGTGCAGCTCTTGGATGGTGACGATGAACGAGTCTGCTTGGTATCGTCCTAATAGAAGATCACGAACTATTCAGTTTGGGTTTGCATTGTAGTTGTCGCTGGAATGGAGACACAGGCAGCACCGTATTTTGGGGCTATTATTATCGGTGTTCGCCATTTACTACCACAAATAGCCATATTTGGGGTGTGGCATGCTCGCCGCCTCGGCAGATCGACCAAAATTCAGTTTGAAAATGAAATCGCCCATACTTGCCAGAGTGCTAGACCACACTTTGGAGAGTCCAAAATGTTATGTAGCGTCGCCGTGCGAGCTCTGTAGCGAGAGGAAATTACAATATATGATATAGTGTGATTTTGTCCATAAATACTGTACGGATTGCACACAATGGGATATTGCGCGCACTTTGCCTCCCTTGGTCACATGCAACACACTCTTCAACAACAATGAAAAGAAATGGATTCCTCGGTTTCCGCGATCTCAATGCATTTTCAACCGAAACATCGTGTCGCATTTTGGAAAACCAACGCTCGGCAGTTTGAGTTTGGTGTAAGCGCCCAAGCAACGACGCGGCCCAACAAACTAGTCGCAGCCCGGGTCCAGATCCATTGCCAGCTGTGGCAGCCAGAATTGGGGTCCTTGGAGCTTTCAAGCCCCGCAATGTCTTGTAGAGTATTTAGGCCTTTGTGCCGCCGCCTTCAAAAATAAAAAAATGGATTTCCGCGTGATTGCGTCACATTCAGCGTCGGAAACGACATGTACGCCACACGCGGACTGAGTGGACAGATATACATATTTGTTACGTGTCGTTGGCGCGTCTGGGAGCTGAAACTTGTCGTCGTGATCAATAGCTCTTACACTATTTGAAATGGTGGTATGTCATCCGTTCCTATATAATGTGAAGCAGTGCCTCAAGTATCGATCATACCGGTACTCGACTCTTGCCGTGTTTTACATGCCTACGCTCATGCGCGCAGTTGTTGGAGTGGCCCATTCCATCAAAAACATATCCAGGTCGACCACTTTGCGGTTGAAAACGAGATGGCCGAGAATTGGTACCGTGGTAGAGAGCACCTTAAAGAGCACGAAATGCGAGGTCGCGTCGACGAGCGAGGCGTACAGTGGCAGTGAGACACGATCCAAGATACACCCCAAGCTAAAATTATTGCCACTACCAAGCCTCGTGTTACCAACAACATGATGCAGTACGTCCGTCACCACTGTCCCTCTCGACGTTTGAGACGAGCGCGATGGCGGAAACTCGACACCTCATGGTCGACGTCGGCGGGTCTACGACTGCGCATCAGCTCCATGGCTTGCCTCCTCAAGAGCTGCTCTTGGCGCCCACAGGCGGCGCCATGACACGAGCATCCTGGACGATGCTGGACGATCGTCATCTCGATCTTCAAATTCTGAGTGGTCGTCTCTTTTTACTGATATGATATTAATGCTTTTGATTGGTCCAATTTAGAAGCCTTTATGGCCTATCACAAGACGGCGATCGTGATCATTTGAATAAAAACGCTCATACCGGTACGTTGCAGGTGCACAGAGACTAGTCTGGCGAGTCCAAAACACTAAGTCGCATTATCGTTCGATGCCTACATCAAGAAAATTACCCGGCAAACATTCCATCCCATCACGGATAGGTCGCGAGTGGGAAAGATCGACTCCATGACAGATTGCGACTGTTTGTCCTCCTCCGCCTCGACACATTGATGCGTATCCAGTATTGCTTTCTCCGTGTCTCCATCACATCATGGTCAAGTTTGTCGTCACCGCGCTCGCGCTCGTCGCTAGCACTGTTGCGACCGCTGCTGCTGTCGACACGCCGGCGGTGGGTGTCGCCGCCAAACTGAGCGCCGAGGCAGACGAGACACCACAAAACCTTCGCGAGGGTGGCCAGAAGGAGTGCTTTGGCTCGATCTGCGGTGGTGTTGACTTTGGTTGGGGTCTTGGTGGCGGCTGCGGTCTCTTTTCGCCGTTCCGTTGCGGCGGCTGGTTCTAGACACCACGTTTTGTGCCGAGAAATGAACGATGGACTACTTACCGTTTATCAAATCAATGATTTTTCCGAGCTCACCCTTTCACCAAGGTAGAATTCACACATGCATATCCAGGTTTGGCCTTATATCGGCGGATGGCACGCCCTTGATCTTGGCAAAGAGCTCCAGATGCTCGCGCACCGAGAGGAGCTCGATGAGTGCGTCAAACTGCGGGCAGTAGCCAATCAAGTGCCGGAGCTCGAGTTGCTGCGTGAGAATGTCAAACCCGCCGAGCGTCGCGGCGCCGCCCGAGGGCAGAATGTCCCCCGTGAGCATCTTCATGGTGATCGTTTTGCCCGCACCGTTGATCTATGTCATGTTTTCTATGAGAAAAAAGCCATCTCAAATTGCAAAGTCGTCGTACCCCGAGGTAGCCAAAACACTCGCCTTTGGGCAGCGCAAACGAGAGGTTCCGGACCGCGATTTTGTTGCCCGTGTACACCTTCTTGAGACGCTTGATGACGATCATGTCGTTATCGGCATGGCCGTCGAGCACGCGCTTGGCCTCGGCGGCCACGTCTTCGTCGTCGACGTGATCGTCCTTGGCGTCGAGCTGCGGGTCGCGCGAGAAGATGGCCTTGACCCGCGGAAAGCTCAAGAGCACATCAATGCCCAGGGCAAGGCCAAAAAAAGACGACCGATTCGATCGCCAAGTAGGCAATCTCGGTGCCCGCAACGTCCCAGTCGTAAGCGCTGACGACGGTCTTGGAGTTGGTGATGGAGCCGACAAGCGACTTGAGACTCATCGTGAGCAGTCCGTTGCCGAGGTTGAAGAGCGGCGAGAGCCGCCAGATGTACTTGAGGTAGACGTTGGCGTCCTTCGCCGACTCGGAGATGACGTCGAGGACGAACGACACGATCATGAGGATGAGGCCGAGCACCATGTTGATGATGAGCGTGTA
>NW_012157016.1:0-1600 GCF_000151545.1 Saprolegnia parasitica CBS 223.65
CGAAGGGTCGACGGCGTCCATGTGAACCTCGCCGCGCAAGTGCTTGTGAGAAAGGTCCGGAAGGACCCCCCGCGCCCCGCGCCGAGCAGGCCAATGCGGAGGTTGTGCAGGCGCTCTGTTCGCAGCAGCGTCAGGCCGACGCAGAGCCCCTTGTGCACGTCGAGGGCGAGCTCAGTGTCGTTGATAGAGCCGTCCTATGCGTCGTCGTTGGCGTGCGATTAGGCGAGTGATGCACCTACCTCGTTCAGCAAGACTTCGCTCTGGACGAGCTCGAGGCGGTCGACAAAATGCAGCGACCGCGTCGGTGGCAGGCCATCTAGATAGGCTAAGCTGCCTTCTTGGGACTTGGAGCCTACCGAGGAAGCTGTCCATGACCAGAATGTCGTCGTCTTCGTGCAGGATCGAGCGCTGGTACTTGGCATCGACCTCCTACCACATAGTGTTGAGAGAGTGATATACGCCACCGTCGATACCTCTTGGAAGGCGTCGAGCATCTCGGGCTCGAGCTCCGAGACAAGGTCGTTGATGTCGTCGTACGTCAGTTCCTCGCCCGATCGGTGCACCTACGCGTCTATGCGTCGCGTGCCGACGATACCATGGGGCACTCACCTCATGAATCACAACTTCCTTGAGGATGTGCGCGTCGGGCGTGATGGTCTCGGGCGGCGGTGCGTCCAGAAGGATGCCTTCGCACTCCTTGGCGGCCAGCGTCCAGTCGTACTTGGAGATGAGCTGTTGCGGCCAGAACGGGTACGTCCGACACTGCGTCGGCCGAGCCGGGTACACGCTGCACTGCTTGCCGTCGAGGAAGATGCACTGGCGGTCGTCGTCCGTCTGGCGCAAGGCCGTCGCGCCATTTACCGTGCGTAAGTACTGCTTGGCGAACGTGGCTTTGGGCAGAGCAAGGTGCTCGGCCATAGCTGCGATCTCGCGGCCATTGACCCAGGCGATGCCACCTTGGCCGGTGCAGCAGCGCCCGCAGCCGGTGCACTTGAACGCCACCTTGAAGGCCCGCGCTCTTGCTGCCATCCGCGCCGATGCTGGAAGATTGCTACATCGCGAGGTACGCCTGAATATGCATATTCCAGGCATATCAATATCAAGTTAAAATACAAATACCGAGGTATTAATGCATATATTTTGTGCCTGGGAGCGCCGACTTGCGATACCATAGACAAGACTGGTGCGTTTTGAACTGCCCATCGCGGATTGGTCCGTTTGAATATTGATGTTTCCGGACGCCAATAATATATTGCGCTCAATATACAGCGGCCGTGGTCGGAAGAGAGCATGACCGCGACCATGGCGCTGCATGCACTCCTGGACGACAAGCATCGATGGGCGTGGAAGATCATCGGACTCTGCCTGCTCTTGGGCATCGCCGGACAGCTCGTCCCGAGCTACCTGCTGCGCGAGTCGCCGGGCGAGCGCCGGACGAACCTCGCGGTCGCGCAGGCCGAGCTCCACCGCAAGAGCGACCTCGTCCGCGCCAAGTACGTGGCGCTGCAGGAGGAGCTCGACGTCTTCCAGACCTCGATCAGCGACGTGCTCAAGGCCATGGCCTGGCGAAAGGTGCGCGAAGAAGACTTCAACGCCGAGC
>NW_012157016.1:2381-5234 GCF_000151545.1 Saprolegnia parasitica CBS 223.65
GACAAGCACCTACGTGCAAGCCGAGTCAGGCGAGCGAAACGTGCTGGCAAACAGCCAAGAAATGGGCTTTAACGGCGACGATGTGTCTGGGAGTATGGCACACGATGAGCCACCGCGTGCCCACGGCCTCGCTTCGACCGCGGCGGCGACGCCGAGCCCAGCACGTAGCGGCAACCCCAACTTGATTGCTCCGTTTCTTGCGTCCGACATGAACGACGCGGCGAGCGCGCAGGACGACCGTCCGTCGCACGGTCTCTCACCCCACCACGGCCAACACGCCAATGGTGCTGCCAACAACGAGCACGCGATTGGCGGCTTCGCACCCTTTGGAGCCAGCTCCGTTGGTAGCCACGCAAGCTCGACAGCTGCCTCGCTTCATCCTCCCGGAGGCACGACAGAAGCAGCGACAGCGGGCGCCAACGCAGGTAGCAACGCCGCACCCAGCGGTCATGTCACTGCTACGACGTCGGTGTTTTCGACTGCCGCCAGAAGTGACGTCCTCTCCTCGGCGTCCGACGCGCAAGCTGTGTCGTCGTCTGAGCCGACGGGCTCATCGCTGCACGCTGGCCAAGACCACCACACGACGAGCACCCGGTTCAGCAATGACGCTCACGCGTCCGGAGAGTTGGTTCGCACCCTGGGGAGTGCCTCCAAGATCTCAGTGACCGCCGCCGCATCGACGACAAGTGCATTCGCATCGGCCCGTGGCTCAGCGATGGGTGCGGGGGACGACCTCCTGCAGCTGGTGACGGGCGACGGTAAGCGGAGCAACAGGGCGCACCCGAGTGACCAGCGCAATAAGCTCCAAGCCAGCAGCAGCAACCAGCAACATCACGCACTACCATCAAGTCATCTCGGCATTCGCTCGCACGAATGCCTCGACGATGCTCGGACGATGGCGCGAGGGCTCGCGGGCAAGCCCGTGGATCCATCCAAAGCAACGGCAGTTCACCGGTCGTTGATGGCCTCCAACAGTAGTCCGGTCGCCACCGACAAGCCGCAGCACGAATGCTTGGATGAGGACAGCCACCGGTGCGCGATGCCATGTCTTCTTCTCTCGCATGATGGCGTAGGCGGTCTCTCTCTACGTACGTGCTGGAGCCGCAGGGCTTCCACCTGCTGCCTCGGACGAGCCCTGTCAAGTACGGGACCGAGTACACTGGTGTCTCGATGACGCAGCGCCACGACACCGAGTGGCAACTGGAGAAGCGCGAGTCGCCAGACATGGAGCACCTCGAGTTTGCCGTGATTGGCGGTCGCCTCGCCGTCTCCAAGAACCGGTGGTTGCACGATCCGCACGGTGACGACGACCGCGTCATTGACGTGAGCCATTTTGACGCCACGGACGAGACCCTACTCGACGACGACGAGGTGTCGACGCCTCATCGGTGCATGGACGACATCAACGAGCTCCGACATGAGTTTCAACGGCGGCAACTGCAGCCGATTTTGACCGAGAGCCCGCAACGCCTTCACGTACCTTACCATATATCCTTACACGTGCGAGGTGCCATGCATGGTCCTAGCCCCGCATTGAGCCCCACCGGATGCCGCTCCAAGCGTCGCCGAGCCGTCAGACGCTTCAGGTACCTGCCATGGAACGGGTATTGTAGCAATCTTCCTATCTTTCAGCTGGTGCTATGCGTCAATGGTAGGGACAGCGCCTCCGCAATGTGAGTAGCCTCCCGGTGCTGCCTCGTCGCCAGCGTACACCGCCGTCCGTGCCACGCACGGGCCTTGTCGTCGGCTTAGAGCTGGGCTGTACATCGGCGCGCCTCGTCCCCAATCGCATCGAGCTGCTCAAGAAGAAGCAGCGCGTGCTGAGCGCTCACCTCCAGTCGGCGTCGCTTAAAGACAGCTCGTGGCACGATCATAATACACCATGCATGTGATAGTGCTTCTTACAAAGCGCCTTCTTGGGCTACATACGCCTCGATGATGGCGTGCTGGGCGATGCGCGGGATGTTCTCTAGCCACATCCGTCTCGTTAGCATCCCGCGACCACCCATGCGCTCACTCGTATACTCGATCGTGTCGTAGTTGTCAAAGATGTCGTTGGTGAGCACAATAATGCCCTTCTTGGAGAGGACTGGATCGCCAAAGTAGGACCCGACCGTTGAAATCGTCGTCAGAAGGAACCGAAAGCCCTTGGCGTTGATCTCTCTACCGCCATCGTGTCAAGAAGATAGAACGTTCAGTCGCAACCATCGTTTACCCGGTGCTGTCTTCGTCGTACATTTCGAAAGCCACTATATCGCACACGAGTTGCATTAACCTCGGTTGCATCGACGCAGGATACTACGCGCAATCTTGGACAAGAGGTTGCCTACGCCATGGATGCGTTCAACGCCTTTTTTGCAGAGAGAGCGGTGGCACCTTTGACGAGCGGCGCGACGCCGACGAGGAACTCTTGGTAGTGGATCACGTCGTCGCCCGTCTTGTCGAGCATCGTAAAGAGGCGGTCGAGGATCGCGCGGTCCGACTCCTAGATCCACGTCAGCGTGCAACGGATGATGATGGCGTGCCGTACAAAGAAGTTCACGTGGTCGAGGCCCGCGTTAAAGTCGGCGCGCGTCAAATTCGGCTCGACGCGGTCCTTGGCGGCCGCGTACGCCGAGAGCGGAATCGGCTTCTTCGACTTGGGGCTCTTGGCCAAAATCGCGTTTTCAAAGCACGTGCGGAGCTCGAGGAGGTCGTCGCGGTCGACTAAGAAACGCACTCCGCGACGTTAAGAGACAGGACGTAATACACTGCGTGATGTGGGAGACGGCGGCGATCGAGAGCCGATTCGCCTGCTTGGAGAGGTCGTGGCCCATCGGTGACGCTTCGCAGGTGAAACGCAGATTGCAGTTG
>NW_012157017.1:0-2030 GCF_000151545.1 Saprolegnia parasitica CBS 223.65
AGTCTCTCTAATTTCCACATCAATTATGTACATTAACATTCAATTCTTGATTCGATTCCTTTTCGCAAAACGACTAGTATGTACATGACGCGGTGGTGGTGGGGCAAATTGAGCACCGCCCTCTCGTGTGCGTACGCCCCGTAGCGCTTGAGACCCTAATCGTTGGATGCAAACAAATGATCCAGAGAAAGGAGGAAGCAAAAGCGAGATCGCCTTGGCATACTGCAAGTACCAGTATCGTTGACGGTGCGGTCGATGACTGTTGGAATGACGGCCGCACGATCGCAGCGTCAACGTCACGTGAAGAATGATGCGTGGGTAGTGCAATGCATGCTGTGTTTTGGATACTAGAAAAAATACATCACTGACGGAGACTCCACGTGACGGGTCCTGTGACGATGATCACGACCTTTTCGGCGCCACGAGTGACGTGGCACGCTGTTGGGCAAGGAAATTTGGATAGATACCGTTGTGGGATAGTGCGTCGGGATTGATAGTGGCATAGGTGGCATCGGTGCCGACCTGTTGCACCGCTGTTGTGCTTGCCCTGACCGTTATGGCTTGGGCTCAAGACTGTAGTCATCCTCTTTGGATACCACTGCGGCACCTTGACCAATGTGCGACCAGGCTTTGCCGAAATCTTAAATCGAATATCCATCCACGAAGATAACGCGAAACACGTTTATATATAAACATCCATCTGCGTCGGCTTGCTCGGAATAGTGATTTGCTAGGCTTTGTAGAACAGTTGACCATGGAAACTCTAGGCAGCGCCGTCGTGGACAAGTAAAACCTGTGCAAAATGAACAGCATACCGGTATCGAGATACTCTCGATGCTTTTCTGTCGTACCAGATTCCTCCCGCACTTCTTGCCGGCAGCCTTGTAGAGCCTAAAGCAGTAGGCAAATATTTTCTCCCTAGAGATGAAACGCCCAATAGTTTTCCTCAATCCAGATCGAACTAACTGGTGGCTACAGTGGTGTTGGTGTCTGTCATGCCAGTTGTGGGCGAGGCGGGTTAGCTAATTGACTGACACCATCAATTTGGAAATGGTCGGGGCTCGCGTGCTCTGCGCCTGGATCTTGAATCTTGTAACGTGTATATTTCTTGATCTTGGCCTTCTAGATCGTTCGGCCTTGAGCGAAAGACCTTTCCCACTTTTTGGAAACAGCCCTTTTGTCATCGGCAAGTCGACCAGTCTTCGCCTTTGGTGTTGGTTCCGCAGCACTGATTTCGAGATGCTTCTGGGACGACAAGGCTCGATTGCAATGGCATTTGATTCGTTCCATCAAGTTTTGAAGAGCCTCCACCGTTCTGCATGCTCTAAGTTTGGTCGATAACTTCATGCGACGCACCTGCCACTTATGCACTTATGCTTTCTGGTCTGTCGTTGTACCAGGGGGTGATAGCTTCAATACTACCAGAAACTTGGAGCACCCAAGTTTCATCGGTGCGTAGTACTATGGCTAAAAACCTAATTTCCAACGTTTTGCGACCACATACCTTTATTCATAACACTTTGCACACTAACTTGCATTGCCTAAGCCATTGGCGTGACACCACACCCATATTTGAACGTGACGACTGCTGCTTTTCGGTTGTCAGCGTGCCACATCACTCATGGCGCCGAAAAGGTCGTGATCATCGTCACAGGACCCGTCACGTGGAGTCTCCGTCAGTGATGTATTTTTTCTAGTATCCAAAACACAGCATGCATTGCACTACCCACGCATCATTCTTCACGTGACGTTGACGCTGCGATCGTGCGGCCGTCATTCCAACAGTCATCGACCGCACCGTCAACGATACTGGTACTTGCAGTATGCCAAGGCGATCTCGCTTTTGCTTCCTCCTTTCTCTGGATCATTTGTTTGCATCCAACGATTAGGGTCTCAAGCGCTACGGGGCGTACGCACACGAGAGGGCGGTGCTCAATTTGCCCCACCACCACCGCGTCATGTACATACTAGTCGTTTTGCGAAAAGGAATCGAATCAAGAATTGAATGTTAATGTACATAATTGATGTGG
>NW_012157017.1:2149-4569 GCF_000151545.1 Saprolegnia parasitica CBS 223.65
CAATGAGGTCCGTGCTGTTCTTGGCCGTAGCCGTCGCAGCGTCAAAGTCGCGAATGTACTTGGCCGTGAACGCGGGCGAGTCAATGTCGGCGACATCACCGACGATCGCGTGGCCCGGCACGATGACGCTGGGCTTGAGCGCCTGGATCTCGGCCAACGCGTCGAGCCACTCGGTGTGCGACTCGGGCGTCTGCGTGTCAGCCATGAACGCGTGGATGTTGTTTTCGAGCAAGACACCGCCGACGACGGCCTTGAGGTCTTCGATCCAGACGTAGCTGCGGGCCGCGGGGCCGCGGATCTCGAGCGAATGGCCTTCAAGCGTGAGCTTGTCGGTCGTCAAGACATCCGGAAAGATGGTCGTGGCAGGCGCGTCCGCACCAAGCGCACCGGCCCATGCCTTGAGCTTGTCCGCGACCGTCTCCTTGATGTGCTCGACGACGGGCGCCGTCGCCACGATGGCAGCGTCCGGGAACGCGGCGTGGATCGTGTCAAGACCAAAGTAGTAGTCGGGGTCGCCGTGGCTCACGTAGATGGTTGTGAGGTGCTTGCCGCTGGCCTTGACGAGGTCGACGACGGCCTGCGCCTGGGTCTTGCCAAACTGCGCGTTGACGAGGATCGCGTCCTTCTGGCCCGTGACGAGCACGGACGAGACGGGGAAGATAGCCTCCTTGCCGGGGCTGTACGAGGTGAGGTTGAGAGCCGAGTCGCCGCAGTAGGTCGTGGCAGACGTGGCGGCGGCGGCCATCAAGGTGAGAAGGGCGGAGAGAGGGTTCATTGTGCTTGACAACAAGTAAATTGAAGAATGAGGTGTTGAGATGCGATCGTTTAGGTCGTCGTCGATTGCCAACCGTTATTCTTGGGGTTAGCTTCCGAACCGCAGCGCATCACCGCTCACCATAAGACCGTGAGTAGCATCGTTCAAATGAAGACACGGTCGAACACGTGCGGAGCGCCAGTCTTCCGTCGTCGTCACGGGAAGGAATGTCTCTGGATTCCGTACGGTGTGCAATTTTGTGTGACTGCTACAGCGGGTGTCGCTGTGTGACGTTGTCTCCTCCGTATTGCATGCGTGTATGAGAAGCACCATACTATGCTTTGATATGCTCTTGTTCTTGTGTCAGCCTAGGCCAATGGACCAAGTTGGATCTAGCTCAAGGATGCGCTCGACGAATGCTCTGTGTATGCGCTTGACAAGTAGTCAAAAACCAGTCTTTGTCGTCGAGGCAACAATAGAGACCCGTGCCGGCAGCGACGTGGACATGCGTTGATGCGAATGAAAACTACGGAGTATTGTACATCTCGGCATGGGATAGACTTGATAACTCATTACACACTAGAGTATTCGATAAATCTCTGTCGCAAGAAACCACGAGTCCATCGCCGAGATCGGTATTGGCATCTTGAACCACACTTTGACCAAGGATAAGCGGCCATAAGATCATATCGTCCTACAAAGTACCTTGGTGTTGATAAGGTTCAATCTGTCTTCTGTTCTTAGTCATCTCACTGAGAGTTATATCGCTTTGTGGACGCGACCTGTCAATGCGTCAAGGCAGTGATCTTTCTCAAGCGGACGTTTCGTCTCATACAATGGTATCAGCACAGTGGCATCGAAGGGCCAGATCGTAGTGCGCGAATACGTCAGATCTTATTTCTACCAACATAAGCAGACCCGGAGAGCACTGTGTTATTCAACGTAAGCTTGCACTACCATCCACCCGCGTAGCCTTGGCAAAGGGTCCGTTTTATCGAAGCTTGCGTCAATCTTCTTTTTTTCGAGCGTTCAGCTGTGCTCGTCTTCACCGTCAGTGCGAAAGGGTCTTTCGAACATATGTTGTCACATGTCTTCCTTTGAACGACCCGACTCCACAAGGACGAGAGTGTCGCGCTGCCAAAACAGCGATCGCATCTCAACACCTCATTCTTCAATTTACTTGTTGTCAAGCACAATGAACCCTCTCTCCGCCCTTCTCACCTTGATGGCCGCCGCCGCCACGTCTGCCACGACCTACTGCGGCGACTCGGCTCTCAACCTCACCTCGTACAGCCCCGGCAAGGAGGCTATCTTCCCCGTCTCGTCCGTGCTCGTCACGGGCCAGAAGGACGCGATCCTCGTCAACGCGCAGTTTGGCAAGACCCAGGCGCAGGCCGTCGTCGACCTCGTCAAGGCCAGCGGCAAGCACCTCACAACCATCTACGTGAGCCACGGCGACCCCGACTACTACTTTGGTCTTGACACGATCCACGCCGCGTTCCCGGACGCTGCCATCGTGGCGTACGGCGCCCGTCGTCGAGCACATCAAGGAGACGGTCGCGGACAAGCTCAAGGCATGGGCCGGTGCGCTTGGTGCGGACGCGCCTGCCACGACCATCTTTCCGGATGTCTTGACGACCGACAAGCTCACGCTTGAAGGCCATTC
>NW_012157018.1:0-2956 GCF_000151545.1 Saprolegnia parasitica CBS 223.65
CAGGGCCTGCACCAGCTGGCGTCGCTCTACCCGAGCGTCCTCAGCAACGTGCGGGGGTCGGCACGTACGTGGCCGTGGATTTTGCGTCGCCGGCGCAGCGCGACTCGCGGTCACGCGCCTTCGCGGCGTGGGGCTCCAATCGGGCGGCTGCGGCGACCGGTCTCTGCGCTTCCGACCCGCGCTCGTCTTCCAGCCCAAGCACGCACGCGAGACGCTCGAGCTCATCGACCACGTCTGCAACGGGCTCAAGTGAACACGTGTGTTGTGTGTGCTTGCATGAAAAATATATATACTCGGTGTTGTAAGCGTGCGTTGAAGGAGGCAGCATGAACAAGCCAGCCGTCAATGGCGAGAAGAGTGAGGACATGCCGATCGTCCTCGGGCCATGGCCCGAGTTCCCGACCCAGGCGTTCGTGGGCTCATCGAGCTTGCCGCGCTACATCGAGCCCACCGCGGTACAGGCAGTTAGCTCCCTCTGCGTAGTGGACGAGGGCCAAGGTGGGGCCATGCCGAGCTGCGTCGACCTCCAATATCGCTGGCATCAGCGTGTTTGCCATGCCATTGTAAGATGAGGCCACTACTATCTGTGCAGGTTTTGTTCTCGTGGACCCTCCGTGGCTTTCTCGCGTAGCGCCTTGAATGCATCTGCGGGGCGTACTACTCGTGTGCTTGCAGCAGACCATCCGCCGACGCTGGCCGCTCGAGCGCGACCAAGCCACTGACTTCCTATCCACCTCCTCGCCGTCGCCGGATCTTGCATGTCGCTGCGTCGTCCTTGCCCGTGGAGCCGCGACGACGCCATGGCCTGCATCGTGTGAATCATGTAGGCGAGGCTGTCCATGCCCTCTTGGCTGCGTTGTCGTCGTCGCGCGTCACGTGTTCAGTAGAATTACGGGGATTACTTGAGCGACGCAATGAGCGCCTTGAGCTTGTCCTTGTCGGCGCCCGTGAGCGCTTCGACCTTGACGCCGTTGCGCCAGAACTGGAAGGTGGGCATCGCGCTCACGCCAAGCGCCTCGGAGAGCTCGTCGCTCTCGTCCACGTCGATCTGGAAGAAGGTGGCGTCCGGCGTCTCGTCGGCGTACCGGTGGAAGATCGGCTTGATATACTGGCAGGGCGGGCACCACGAGGCCGTAAAGTCGATCACGATGAGGCGGTCCTTGTACTTGTCCTGGGCGATCTCGGCCTGGAAGGCGGCTTCGCTCGCAAAGTGCTTGTTCTCGACGGCCATGCTGCTCGCTGGAAATGAATTCGAAATGAGCGGCTCCACGGGCAATTATAATAAAAGAAACAAAACCATTCAATAAAATACCCTGAACTCGCGGCCGTTCGGGAACACCGCCGTGGTTTTGATTGGCCAACAGAAAAATGCTTTCGACCAATCACAATGCAACCCCACGTCCCGATCGCACGTCCAAGAAAAGTCGTTGTTTGTGCATGGGAAAGAGAGCGCGAGAAGCAAGGAGGAATATATTGAGGCAAGGATTGGTATTGGAGGAGGTTCCAGGAGGTGGATTGGTCCAGTCGTAGCTGGGCGGCATGATGTTTGCATCGGTCTGCCTTGGAACGCGGGAGACCACACGATCACCAATATGGCGGGAATGTAATATCTAAAAATAGATTCTCGACACGGATGTCATTTGCGACGTACTCTAGTTCCTCTAGTACCTCTAGTACTATTATATGTTCTGTCCGTTCGAGCTGGTCTGCGTCGCTCTATACAACAGTGACATCACTTGTAGGTTGCGTTCTCGCAGTGCGATGACGTCGTGGACGTTGAAGTGAACGTACTATCTCGAGAGAGTTTTGCGCAATCTGCGTCTCGCCCATCTGCAGGCGCTTTCAGCCCCGGGTGAGGTCCACGACAACGCACTCGGTAAGGTTCTTCCAAGCTTTAGATCTGGAGAAAAACTACATGGCTTCTGGAGGTCCTCGAGAGACACGATTGATTGCGGTGGATATAGATAGGGTGTAGATTCCACGCCCTGTTTGGCTGTGTGCATGTACTTCAGTACCAAACACGCTGCTGCGAACATCGTCTTCTTTACAAGTAACAGAATAAAAACAATGAGCCAAATCAAGGGAATCTGTTGAACCAAACCAACGCTAGACCGCGGACGCGATGTTCGTTGATCGTACATTGGCGCTACCAGTGAAATAAAGCTGGCAGCATTACCGGTAAGCGATCTGCTCGCTCATGGCCGTATCGCTCGGCCAGAAACTCGGAAAAGCGTAAACTTGAGGTTCTGGCGCGCGGAGATATTGAGGTATTATGGTACTTTGGATGTCCAAGGCCGGGATGTTGAGAGTCAGCGTGATGTTGTCGAGTCGCTTGAGTAGTGCCGTGGCGCAATGGGCGCTGAAGTGGTGCGTGGGCGGCTGCCAACGGGCAAGGATCGACCGGTCGGTTCGTCCCTACAAAGTCCAACCAACTAGTCTAGCACGAACGTTAGTCCGAGCACGAAGGCATTTTTGTGCAGGCGGGGCAAAGAAATCGCCGCGGTCTCGGTTGCGGTGTTGTGATCAAGAGACACAAGCCGTGATGGCTTGAAATTCTAATGCTCCATTGCACGAGACAAGTGCCTCGTCCCCAGAGGTGCTTCTTTTGAATTCTTGACGCGCAGCCACTAGCGCATTCTGAACAGGGCCCACGACACAGAAACAGCGAGCGGCACGGTAATACAAGGTTGTGTACATGCGACTCGCACAGAAGATGCGTGGTGTCTCGCTCGCCACTTCTGCCCCCTTGGGTTGTTGTTGTTGAATTGGGTCCTCTATTACAATAGATAAAACTATGCTAAATAAAATTGTCGGACTTTCTTCGTTGTGTGTACTCGGTTGAGGGACTTGATTTAGGCAGGCGGAGGCAGGAGCGCAATCCGCGGGACGAGGTGACGTCGCGGCCACTCGTGTTGGGCGAGGAGCCGGAGAAGCCGACGAAGAGCAGGCTGTTCGG
>NW_012157018.1:3700-4628 GCF_000151545.1 Saprolegnia parasitica CBS 223.65
CCGCGGCACTTTGCCGTCACCGCGTGGATGAGGCGTTGAGTTCTTGTCGCGAGCGTCTCCGTCGGGGCGGCGGCGAGCATCAAGGTGTGGACGTGTTGGGCTTGAGTGATCCCGATCTTGGCCATCGTCCGGGCGTACCGAGTGTGCCATCTTGTGGTCTTCTCTATGTAACTACAGCTATCTACCGGGAGAAACTGGTTGGACCAAAGCGGTTGTTCGTGGACCAGCGGCGATGGCGCCGGTAGCGTGCTCGGCCCCACGCGAATGTCGAACCAGTACTTGAGCATGAACTGGAACCGGTCGGGCACTGCCTGCCCCCTTGGGTTGTTGTGGGTATTGGAATACGGAAAAAAGGCAATATTGTTTTCGCCCACTTTTCCTACTTTTCCCATGAAGTTTGATTCTCCTTGTAGTAACTGCATCTCTTTTGGACGCGTGTGCTATCATGCATGGCTCCACTCGCGACTAAGCGTTGCATTGCGCTGTGTATTGAGACCAAGATGGCCTTGGAGGCGTGAACCAGGCCCAAAAAAGACATGAGCCATGGATGACATGTCGTGAATCCAGTGCACTACCACATGTATCATGGCCGTGACAAAGCAAAGATTCGACGCGTCCAAACGTCAATTTCGATGTGGCTCAAACCCGTTCAGCGAGTGCACATGATCATTACTTGACGATCTTGGAGGCTGCTGCTCGAGGGTATTTGGGCGCTTCGAGTCTAAACCTCGCAAAAAGAATGCCGGCTTGCGATGCTGAAACCTGTGGAGATTGCCAGCGTAAGGTCGTTGCAGCCCACGCAGAGCAGCGAGCGCGTACACGCAGTGTCCCATCCAAGAGCCTGTGCAGAGATACAAGTCGCAGCCGCAAAATCAAGCAAAGCGCAGAGCCGCGTCGCATCGAATCTCTTTTGACATGTCCCATAGGC
>NW_012157018.1:5156-5715 GCF_000151545.1 Saprolegnia parasitica CBS 223.65
CCAAGATTCTCGTGACGTTATTCTTATTAGGCTTATTATTGGCGCAATGCACGAAGGGAGTGGCAAGTTTCGCTTGCCAGTGTGTCCCATCGGACAGCAAACAGCGAGGTTTGCGGTTAACTCTTCTCGTTATTATAGCACCTTTCCTGATGATCGATCACTTGTGGTAGGTACTAATATCTGCCGCGCAAGTTGTCGGAATTCCACCTAGTCAACTTGTCTTCTGGAGCAGATTTCCGAAAGATACCACACAACTCCATTGGTATGCATATATGCCGGACAAAAATGTATCTCTAATTATGATGTCTAGTTTTGTGTGATTTTACTTGTGCTGATTGAGCAGCCGCTTGAGGCCCGCGGGGTCGGCGCCCGTCATCGTGTCGATCTTCTTGCCGTTGCGATAGAACTGGAACGTCGACATTGCACGGATACCGACGGCCGCCGACAGCTCGTCGCTCTCGTCGACGTCGACTTCGATGAACGCTGCTTCCGGGAGGTCTTTGGCAAAGTCGCGGAAGATGGGCTTGATGTACTGGCACGGCGGGGCACCACACGGCGC
>NW_012157019.1:0-4433 GCF_000151545.1 Saprolegnia parasitica CBS 223.65
GAAGCGACGACCACTGAGGTTGCCTCGTTAACGATGAACGGAGGCACTTGACCGCTGCGCCAACAAAAAACCTTGACCTGGAAATCGAAGGTCGCTGCCGCCAACCCACACCTTGTAAATGTCGATGCAAAGTTAGTCATGCGTGCTGATACTCCATGACCTACGATGATGGCCGTGGCCTTCGTCGATGTTCCCATGATGGAGCGCAAGATGCGTTCTCCTCAGTAAAAGCAGACTCGCAGCCACGATATGTGGAATACAAAGAACGTCGTTAGGAATGCTTACGCCTCGGCCACGACCTCCTGGATCGACTGCCGCGCAAATTTAAGGATCGAGAGGCGTTCGTTGAACGCTTGGCGCGACCGCACGACCTACAATCTCCATGGTGTTGCCTACATAAGATTGAAAGTGGTACTGTCGTGGAAAAGCCGCTGGCAGCCATGATCCGCGCAATGTCTTTGGGTCGGTTCTCGGCCACAATGACCATGTAAAAGACGCCCATCGGCGACAAGAGGTGCTACCAAAGATGGTTTGCCACCAAAAGAGTCGCGAATATGTCAGTGCACCTGAACGAGAGGTAGGAGCCGGTCAATGACCTCGCGCCCGTGCAAGCCGCCGGCCCACGCCGCCTCGATGCCCCTATCCATCACTTATATGTCAGCTATTCAAAGCGAATCGTGCAGTACGTGGAGCCAACTTCTTCGGACGGCGTCGGGACATACGGCGGGTTGAAGAGGAGCACGTCGACTTGGTGGCGCAGCTGCAGTTGTGTGAGCAGATCCATGCGCACAATCTCAATGTTGTGGATGGCATTGAGTCGTGCGGTTTCTTTCGTACACGCCGTCGCTTCGTCGTTGATGTCAACCGCCAAGAGCAGCGCGGGCTGATCGATCGACGCGAGTTGCTTCATGGTGTAGACACCAACCACGCCCGAGCCCGGGCCAAGCTCCAGCACGAGCGATGGAATAAGGTCGGCTAGGAAGGGCGTCTCGTCTTGGATCGCATCGAGGAAGAGATATGTGTCTTCGGCCGGCTCGTACACGTCGCCGAGGACGTCGGGCGTTGTTGGCACGGCTGCCATTTTGCTGCTTGCAATTCATTGGCCCCGCCAAAATGCACTTTCTATCGCGCTTAAATCGCATGTTCTCATCTCGATTTTACTATAGACATATTCCAGTTTTCTATTTCGAAATTAAAATATGCTAAACAGTCGCCCACCTAAGCCGTGTGCTTGGATTGGGTGATCGAAAACACTGGATTGGAACGGCGCATACACTGTTTGCGAGCGATCCCAATCGTGCCGTCCTGTTGGCTTTGCGCGTCATTGCCTGTGCTTCAACGCAGTCGCTACACAAAAGTAGACACGTGACACAACTTCCCGCTGCCGCGCTCGCGATACGGGCAGCAACTGCTGCTCGACTGCATATCCGCCACTTGGCTCGTCGCGCTGTGGTGCCATCTCTTGCCGCGTCGCTGGTCGCTCTACGCGAAGACCCTTGGCGTGCACGCTACCAAGTCCCTCGCACAATCTCGAATCACGACCACTAACGCTTCTCGCTGACGCACCGGCCAAGGTCTCACGAGCGCATTAGAAAGTCCACCATATCTTTATAATTGCATGTAATATATAACTCAGTTCAACAACAAAAGTAGACACGACTTTACGAAGTGATAGAGGAGTGGCTTACGTGCGTGCCCAGCTCAACCCTTCTTGTCCATCCTACTGTTCGAGACGCTGGCGACAAGGATACGACAAAATGAGCAGCTCAAGTCGTAGCCAGCTGCGCTGAAGTTGAGCTCCGCTGACTGGAGCACGCTCAGCAGAATGCGTGCACTTACAGGTACTACATCACAAAAGTCAACGTTTACAGTCCTCGAGCCACAACCAGTCTCGTAGCGATCCAGCCAAGGTCAATACTATGCCCACGCTAAAATCCTGGCATGAGGATACCAGTAGGATGCATCTGCCTCCGAGCTTCGGTGGCGGCCACCTCATGACCAGTGGATCCCTGGCCACCGTGCCAGAGTCGATCAGCTACCACGCGCATCTCGACTGCAACCACTTGACATAAATTGAACGCTCCGCAATATCTTTGATTCCGGATACGATTGTCGTATCCGGAATACATCCAAAACGGTTTTCAAGCAGTCGGTGACTGCTTTGACGAAGATGAGCTTCTCGGGTCGGTCCTCGGGCAGCGGGAGCAGCGACATGACGCAGCAGACGAACGGGCGCTGCTACATCCCGACGGTCCTCTCCATGCTCCGCGACGACTGGATCCACCAGCGCATGCGGCAGCGGGCCTCCGAGTACATGGAGGAGAAGGAGATATCGCTCTGGGCGGGCACCTTCAACGTCAACGCCAAGAAGCCCGTCTCGGTCGCCGAGGCCATGAAGCTCTTGCCGTGGCTTCAGCCGACGCGCGGCCTCCCAGACGTCGTCGCCGTCGGGTTCCAGGAAATCGTCGATCTCAACGCGGTCAACGTGGTCGTCAACAACATGACGGCGACGCGCAGCCAGCAGTGGGAAGAGTCGCTTTCGGCCGCGCTCAACGGTCACATGTCCAACGACGCTTACGACGTCGTGCTGCACAAGCACCTCGTGGGCATCCTCCTCATCGTCTTTGTCAAGCGCGAGCACACGCCGTTTGTGTCGGATGTCATGGGCGCGACGGCCGGCGTTGGCATCATGGGCGTCATGGTACTACATCTCCACCTCGCCATGCGCCTCTTATGGCGCGTTTAGGGCAACAAGGGCGGCGTCGCCGTGCGCCTTCGACTCTACGACAGCACGCTCTGCTTCGTCTGCTCGCACCTCGCGGCCCACACGCACAACGTCTCGGGGCGCAACGCGGACTTTGCCAACATTTTGTCCAAGATTGAGTTTCGCGACGCCGACGAGGGGTACTCGCGCTCGCATCAAGCGAGGCGTCTCATCCCAGCACGTAGGGTCCAGGAGCTCTTGCCGTCGCCGACGGCGGGCCATGGCATGGGGCTAGGCATCCCCAACCACGACTTTATCTTTTGGATCGGCGATTTGAACTACCGCCTCGTCGAGGACAGCAGCTTGACGATCGAAGACTGCTTTTTGCACGTCGAGAAGCGGAATCTGGACTACCTCCTCGCCCGGGAACAGGTGCGTCCTACCCTTCTACTGTAGTATTGCTAGCGCTACCTTAGCTCTTGATCGAGATGGACAAGGGCAACGTCTTCCAAGGCTTCCAAGAAGGCGCGATCAAGTTTCCGCCCACGTACAAGTTTCAAGCCGGCACGTCGTTTTACGACCGCCGACCCGACAAGAAAGTGCGGGCTCCCGCGTGGTACGATCATCAAAGCCTCTGTACCGTGCAGCATTACGACACTGCAGGTGCGACCGCGTTCTCTGGAAGGCCAAGGACCCGTCGGCCGTGCGGCAATTGTACTACGGCACGGTGATGGAGCTTGACGTGTCCGACCACAAGCCCGTCGCCGCCACGTTCCAAGCCAAGGTGGGTGCTTGGCCGACTGCAATGTGATGCTATCCACTGCGCATCAGATTCAGCACGAAGTCGAGGCCAAGAAGGAGGTCGTCCAGCGCGAAGTGAGTCGCGACTTTGACAAGTGGGAGTCGGACAACAAACCCAAGGTAAGAATAGTCCCATCCTCCATCTCTATGATGGACTTGTACAGAGTTATGGATGACGAAATTCCCATAGATTCTGATTTCCGACAGCGGCCTCATGGAGTTCGAGCACGTGACGTACCTCGTGCCGCAGACGAAATCGTTTACGCTTGAAAACGTCGGCGTCGTGCCCGCGCACTTTAAATTCACGCCCAAGCTCCACGAGCCCGCCATCTCCAAGGTAGCACCGTGTCGTCCAAAGGAAGCATCCTAAAGCCAAGGTGTGGTAGAGCTGGCTGAGCGTCTCGCCAGCATACGGCGTCCTCGCGCCCAAGGAGCGCGTCCAGCTGCAATTCACGGTGCTTGTGACCCACCACACGGTGCATTTGCTTTCGAGCGGCCAAGACACGCTCGACGATACGCTCATTTTGCGCGTCGCCAACGGGGCCGACCACTTTCTCGTCGTCTCAGGCTCGTTCTTGCCGTTCGTTTCTGCTTGCGCTTATAATGACGTCTCATGCAATGCATGCATAGCACGTGCTTTGGTGCGTCCTTGGAGCAGCTTGTCGTGCGCCTCGAGCCCGTGCGCAAGCAGCTGGCGATCAAGCGCGACGTGACGAGCGTCCAAAAGATCCCCAAAGAGCTCTGGCGCATGGTCGACGACCTCTTTACACACGGCCTGCGCACGCCCAATTTGTTTCTGGACGCGCCCCTCAAGGACGCGGACGCTGCGGGCATTCGCGACGCCCTCGACGCTGGCACTGCTTTCCACCCGCATCGGTGCGTCACTCTACATGGAGCGACGCTCATGCTGTATGGTGTCTAGGCCGCA
>NW_012157020.1:0-4429 GCF_000151545.1 Saprolegnia parasitica CBS 223.65
TTGTCTACCGACAGTTCCAAATGCCGCCCTTCGAGTAGCTCCGAGCCAAGCCTGGCATGCATGATCGATCACAGAGCGTGCCACGTCACGGCAGTGGACATCGCAGTCAAGATGGGCAGGAAACGTCATGGACGAGGTGCTCTTTTCGCATAAAGCAGCTTTTGTTTGGAAACGCAACAAGTACTGGTCAAGCGCACCCACATCTCCATTTTCAGCTCATGGATCCATCAAGAACCGACGATCTCGAGTTATTAGCATGCGACCTTGACCAGCGCGGCCCAAGCGACAGCGCAAGCGCTACATCGACGAGATCACAGAGCTGCGCGCCAAGGTCGCCGGCTATGCGGAGCAGCTGGCCGCCTTGACGCAGCGCCAAGAGGTCGACATTATCTGCGCGACGCCGTGGGAGGGCATCTCACGGCGACAGGCCATCGAGCGCAGCGTCGCCGAGCAAGACAATGCCCGCTTGAAGGACGCCGTCCAGGAACAGCTGGCCATGATCGAGGCGCTCCTGCGCATCGTGCAGAAGCGACCAAAGCTCATGGACATCTCGTATGTCGAGGACTGGAAACTGCAGCGCTTACCGGCTGACCCAGCGCTGCGGCATCGAAGCTTCCACGCGATGCTAGACGCCGAGTACGAGCGTCTCGAGAGCGTCTTTCTTGCCCAGCGACTTTACGACGCCACCGAGATTGGTACCCACACGGCCGTCACGTTCGATAACGACCAGCTCTTGCTTACGTGCACGATGGTGTACTCATTTCACGCAAACGTTCAGCTCGTGGCCAAGGCGTTCTGGGCCACGTTTGCGCTTGAGAGGTCGTTGACACTCGAGTCGGGCGCGCTTGTGGTATGAACTCCATGGTTGCCTGCATCTGATCGTACGCTCCGTAGCCGCTGCCAGGCGTCGATGAGTCGACGTGCTACATGGAGCTCTTTCTGCGCTTCCCCGGTGACTTTGAGCTGCATGGCAACATTGCTTGCAAGCGCTACGACGAGTCAGACACGCGCGTTGTCTTCGCGACCAAGTCTGTCCTGGAAGACGAGGTGTACCCGTACCCACCCGAAGTCTACGTGCCCCAAGAAACGGGCTGGTACGCACCGCCTACAGATGTTGACGCAGACGTGATATGTCATTAGGTTTGTCGTCGAGGCAGTGAGCGCCAACGAGAGCTGCATCAAATATTACAGCCGTGGGCACGTGCCGTGCAAGAGCTACCGCGATGCGTCCTATGCGATCGATCGCGATCTGAGCTTCTCGGCCCTCGCTGACCTTGTCCTTGTTGGCTACCGCAACAACATTCGGACGCTGAAAGCGGTCATGGATCAGCAGATTGACAAGTGGACATCGCCACTCAGAACGTCATCCGAAACGATATTGCCATGCATGCCATCGATCCAATAGCTTTTAATTTGTTTGTGTTGACGCGTTATTTAACGTCTTAACATACGACAGGAAGGACATCCACTGTCGACGTAAGTGGGATGTGACCGACCGCGGTGGTGGGGCATTTCGAGTGCGATGGATCGTACTTATCGCATGGACTCGACAGCTTCACACGCAAGCAAAAGGCAAGTTGCAAAAGTCTATATCATGAATTGCTTTATTAGGTTCGTAGTCGAGATGACTGGCGGTATTGAGATCCGCTAGAGCTACCGCGACGCTTGCCGCAATACCGACTTCTGCTTCTCGGCACTGGTCGACCATGTGCTTACTGGATACGACAGCAATATTCGGTCGCTGCAAGCGAGGATCGAACGACAGCTACGCTAGTCGACGGCCCACATACCGACGCCATCGGCTATGTTTTTCGAGCGTAATATTTGATGTCACCACATCTGTGCATCAATGTACGTGTATCAACGCTGCACGCAACGTATTATCGAGCAACAATCAAGACGGTGTGGGTGTACACACTAGTAGTAGGGTTTAGGAGCGAGAGACTCGTCGAACCATCTATTAGATGCAGACTCCGTCTGAAATTTTCCTCAGATTAGCAGCAACTGTACGACCGTCTATGAGGTCCTGCGGGTGGTCAGAGGCCTTGAACAGGAAATTCTGCCCTCGCGTCACTTGATACGTTGATAGACTGAAGCCGTGCTCGTCATGATCGAAGCGGCATTGCCATTTTCGATGCTTTTGCAAACGGGTGGGCGTCCGGCACGTCCCACGTCGTCGGCAGGGATACCGTGAGGATGCGCCACATTTTGATGTCGCAGGCGTACAAGACGCCTCGCCAGCGCAGTGTGAGGATTCCGTTGAGCACGGCCGAGGCGCGATCAAGGTAGTAGACGTCGTTGTAGAGCCAGCGGTCGGTCGTATAAAGGTACTGGGCGCCTGCGTACAAGAAGAGCGAGTGGGTCGCACCCGTTGGACTTGCCGCTCGGCGATAGTGCCACAATAGCCGCGTCGCGAGATAGCAGAGACCGTTGCAGCTAAAGACCGTACCGACAAGCGTGATCAGCCGGCTGGGATGCCCGATTTGGAGCAACGCGCTTTCGCACACAAGCTGCCAGTCGAGTTGCTCAATTTTGCACGTCGGAAGGAGCGAGGCCGCGTGTTCGACGGGGTATTGAATGCTGAGGACGGCCGCGACGAGCCACACAATCGCCAAATTGAACGTCGCGTAGTAGATCGTGTAGGCTTGCGTCACCGCCATGGCCACGTCATTGACGACGGCGACGAGCCACGTGACTTCGCTCGCAGCGAGCCAAGTGGTATACCACGGGTTGTGCGACGCAGTAAAGCCAGAGATGCGCCCGTCAAAAGCCAAGTCCAGAGCACTTGTCGAGAGGAGGCTCATGGCCGTCATACTGCGCAGCAGCAAGAGCGGGCGGCCCACCCAGACCATGCCACCGACCGAGTTGAGCGTGGCCATGTTCCAGCCTTCCACGTGGCCATAGCTCCGAAGAATGTACGCCGTCGTGACGGCCGCGAGCCCCAAAAGACAGTACGTGACGTACGTCGTGCCAATGTAGGCGTACCGCGCAGCGCTTTGGGGCAGTTGCCAGCTCAAGGTCGCCTGCGCGACAGGCTCAATGTACTCGGAGAGGAGCGTGAGGGTGCCGCTGTCGCCTTGGAACTGAACCACTTGCCGGTGCCCGATCGCCCAGTCATAGAGCGAACACCAGCCGAAAAAGCCGTACGAGGGGTCTTCCTCGCTCAGCAGCCGTGCGTGCTCGAGCGTTAGCGTCGTCGACGGCGGTCGTCGTGCATAGGTGACCATGCCAATGCCGAGCTGCCACGTGTCGGCGATCGCTCGACTGAGATTCGGCAGCACCATGGGCGAAATGGCGTTTAGCACCCGCAAGGTATCAGGAAGGTACTGTAAACAGGCTGCGCCATTGATCTTATCGTGGCCGCAGATGTCTGCGAGAGTGTCGCGCGTCGTCGCCGAGAGGTTCGTAAGCACGGCGGCGGCCAAGAGCATGTCCGCGGACGGGTACAGCTTGGACGTGATGTCCGTCGGGCACTCGCTCCCGTCCAAAGTAAACGCCATGAGCGTGCCACCGAAAACAGGTTGGTTGATCGTCGGTGGATGTGCCGGGCATAGGATCGAAGCACCAAACTGCATGAGTTTCGCGTCGAGCCATGGCTGCGGCACTGCATGCATCGCATCCACAAGCGTCATGTTGAAGTAGAGGTCTTGGACGTGCTGGTGACGCCGGACCGCGTCACGCACGCTGGCCGAGATGCTGCGAATGGTGTCAAGGAGGCTTCTCGGACACGCAATCAAGTGCATGTCGATGCTGCCAAAGGGCCCGAGGCGCTGCCGGACAAGGTCCAAACCGTGGTCGAGGGGCCACGCGAGGACGCCTTCTTGGACAAGCGTCGCCTCCAACGACGTGTTGGCGTAGAGAAACGAAGCATCCGAGCGCAGTAAGCTCGTGCCGTCCGACGACGTGGCATTGACGACCACCGCGTGCAAAAGGTCGTTGGCAAAGCTCCAGTACATTTTGAGTGTCGTCGCCGAGTGGCGGCCGTACGTGCCGTTGAGTGACTGGAGCGTAAATGGATATGTCACGCCAAATGCATTTGTGACCGCGTAGCTATTGAGAAGCCCAATGCGCTTGTAATTCTGCCACTGGGTCTCAAAGAGTTGGATGCCGTGGGCGCGCCAGTACGTTGCTTCGTGCACCGCCGAGATATTGCTGCGCGCGTGAAGCGTCGTCGCGAGCCAACTGTGTCCGAGGATCGAGTTGCGCAGCGTATGGCCGATCGTGAGCTCAAACGCGTCGCTCCAGCACGTCGTCCAGCTCGTCAGCGGCACGTTTCGAAGCAGCGGCTCCAAGTACACGGCGCCATTGGCTGCCATCGTGTCGCAGCGCGCTTGCCGCGCGTCCGAGATCGCCATGGTCCAATGCCGTTGGAGGTCGAGAAAGCAGTACGGAACAAAGACCCACGGCGCGTCACAGCCGTCGAGGCCGC
>NW_012157021.1:0-4414 GCF_000151545.1 Saprolegnia parasitica CBS 223.65
CTAATGGTGTCTTCGTGCAGGGGGGCGTCAGGGCACTCACGTGGGTCGTGGTCTTCCGAGGGTTTAAAGTGGGTCTCATCCGTCGCCTACACACAGCACATGAGCATGCTGCCCATCGATCGGGAGCGCGTACCTTGCTCTTCTTGCAGGGCAACTCGTCCATGGACGACGGCGACATTCCGCCATCGAGGGGAGAGGGGGCGTCCACGGAGCGCTTCCGCTTGGCGCGGGGGCTCTCGCCCGTGGAGCAAGGGGGTTGGGAGCTAATCATCGAGGAGGCAAGCATGATGTTCCGAGATACGATTCCGGGACGGGGTAGCGGGGAACCTTGGGCGGGGGACGCCTCTTTTCAGGTCGAGAAATACGAAACTAACTGGCTTCACCCAATAGGAGTGGTGGGCGGCCTTTGGCGGAAGGTTCGTATCACGAGGTGCCTTTTTTCTATATCCTAATTTCCGTATTTATCTGCGACAGGGTCGCGGAGAGATGTCGCTTTAACAAGGTAACAGCTCCTCCTCCATGGGGATTGGCCAAAATTACTGGCATGCAGATGGGCGTGCCACGAACGGCCTGGAAAAGCAAGATCTTGGCCGAGGCCATGGCATAGCCTCTGCAGATGGGTGCATGCATGGTCATGGCACCACAATGCAGCATTGACCAGGTAGACGCCACGTCGATGGTGGTGCTCTCGGCTCACTTGTCGTCCATCGTGGCCCTCTGACCGGTCTTGCGCTCCTGCCTCTGGCACGCTCTCGGGCTCGAACGCAGCAGCTTCCCGCTCAACGCTCTCAGCCACGTGGCTTGCGGTCACGACCACTAGACTTGCACGACAATCGTCTGCACCTCCTACACTTGGCCATCGCTTGCCGCAACGCTCAACGCCCTGGGTCCAAGGTGTCCAAGCAAACCGAGCGCCGCAACAAGTCAGTGGCGCACCTCGAAGACGCCACCGCCTTGCCTCACGAGAGCATTACGGAGGCCTCTCTCGTAGATATATAAGTGCATGGTATCGCAGCAGCTCACTTCAACAACATCGCAAGGTTGACACGCATGGAACATGACGTAGTGGTACATGGAAGAATTGAACGATCTTGCCACCGAGCCGGCATCACGGCGCCACGTCGCGACTCGCGGGACGACGTCAATGTTCGAAGGATACCGTGGATGGGACTTCATACTCGAGCGCCTCGTCGTGAGCCGCTATCGTTCTATCGCTCCATCATCGATGAAAGGAAATCGCGGGCCGCGCCGGATCGCATTCTCCATCTCTCGCCCCAAGTAACATGCGACTCTTCGTGCCTGCGTCGGTGGCTGCTGCCGTCGTTGCCGCCGATTCGGCCAGCGACCTTTGCTTGGAACGCCCAGACTTGCCCAAGTGCGGCGCGTCGTGCTACAACCCGGCGCGCGCGGCGTGCTGCGGCTCCCAAGTGTACCTCTACTACCAGTGGGACCCGGCGACGAACGCGACCGGCGAGCAGCAGTGCTGCACGAACCGGCACAACGCTTCGTACGTGGCGTTTTCGTGCAATGGTACGGCCTCGGGCAATCGCACGGTGGCCAACGCAACGCGCGAAGACACGATTGTGGCTCCGACGACGCTTCCCGTCGTGGATGACAAGTACTACAGCGGCAGCGATTTCGACGACGAGCTCGACTCTTGGGACAGCGACGTTGACGACGACGGTGAAGACGTTGACGACCCCATCCTCGCGGGGGTCAATGCCCACAACGACGACGAAGCAACGCATGGCAGCAATTCCACGACCGCCCACAACAGCTCGTCGACAACGCCAACGATGCACCCAGGAACGCATACCCACTCAACGCCGCTGCCCACGACGTCCAACAGCTCTTCCAGTTCCCACGACAACGGTCACGACGACGCGGAGGTCGGTGAAGGCGAAGACGACACTGATACTGAAGTCGACGATTCCGAAGATGTCGGTGCCGACGCGGACGCTGCTGATGGCGAAGACGCTGACATCGATGCTGACACTGACAACAGCCGTGAGGCAACGGACGCACCGCGCTTGCCCGAGCCCACAGCCCACAGCAGTGGCAACCACTCGACACCCGCGCCCACAGCCCACAGCAGTGGCAACCACTCGACACCCGCGCCCACAGCCCACAGCAGTGGCAACCATTCGACGCCCGAGCCCACAGCCCCCAGCATCGGCAACCACTCCACGCGCGATGAGCCTCAATTGCTCAACACATCCGTCGAACACGAGAAGCCGACGCACGTGCCCGGCGCGGCCTTGACGCTCTCCAACTCGACCACCACCAACTCGACGCACAATGCAACGCGCACCAACCGCACGGGGAGCAACGTCAGCGACGAAAGCACGATCCAGCGGCCGTCAAGTGCCACGGGGACAGTCCAGCACTGCGCAGGTCTCCTCGCGGTGCTCTGCATCGTTGGGAGCATGCTCGTGTAGTAGCCCATGTACATCCAGCAAGGTGAAAATTCATATAAACCAATGTTTGCTTACAAAGTCCCGTTGTCGTTCTCAGGCATCATTGCCGGCGTTTTGAAGCTCGCGATCGCGAGTTCGGCCGTTGAAATCAGCGACAACAGATGGTCCATGAGGGCCTTCACGGTCGCAATGCCCTACGCTCGCATGAGCACACTGTCGTGGCGCATCCACGCGACCTCTTCGCGGAGCTCGTGCTTCTGAGCGTACTTGGCATTGGGGGGCGCGCCAGTGATGGCCTTTGTGTTGGTAAGAACAACCTCGATCGAATACGACTAGAGATAAGAGATGAGTGAGTGCCAGCGTACGCGGCACGACACCTTTTCGAGAAGGGTCCACGCAGCCACGTGCTCGGCGAGCATAGCCTCGCACGCAACCCGCTCGCTCTCATTGGCAATCGCGGCCACCAACGGACCTACAATCATCACGGATAACGCCATGCAGCAGAGGTTCGTGCTACGTGTGGCGCTGTATTTCTTGAAGATGGTTTCCATGTCCGGCGTAAAGGTCGAGAGCGCGTGCACGGCGGGGGAGAGAACGCGACGCTTGGCACGGATGAGCTTGGTGGTTTCCAGGACACGTGGCACCAAGGCCGGCACGGGGAGATCCAGTGACGACACGACGTTAACAACGGACTTGCTTGGTGGCTCATCTGCGCCGACGGTCGCCGGCGCTCGCTGGACTGGGGATGAAATCTTGGCAATAGTAGCCTTGGGCTTGGGCTTCGCCTTGGCCTTGGGCATCTCGACTGAAGCTGCTTCGACAGCCTTGGGAAGCTCAGCAACAATCTTCGGGGCTGGCTTGGCTTCGACCTTCAGAACGGGCTCGACAGTCCGGACCGGCTCGACGTCGATCGTTTTGGCTATTTCATGCGTGATCGCCTCGAGCTGGTCGGGCGTTAGTGCCGAAGCGAACGCTGTCAAAGGCTTCTTCCTGTAGACAAGATGTGATGCATTAGCTTGTGGTGTCAATGGGCGACGTACTCAGGGATGGCCACTGCTGGCGTGTCCGGTTGCCAAATGACAGTGCGTGTCCGCTTGCGCTCACCGCGCGTCGGCTTGTCCTCAAGGAGCTTGGAGCTGCGCGACTTGTAGTCTTCTACAGACTTGGCGTGGCGGTCCTTGAGCCGGTCTTTCTCGGTGCTGTCCAAGAGCCGCTGCACGATGAGCTTCTTCGCAATGCGCCCGGTTTCGTAGAAGGAGTAGCCGCGCCCATCGTCCTCGGGGCTGAGCGTGCAGAGGTGGTTCACAGACGCATCTTCGGGGTACGTGAGCAGCTCAAAGGCCTCGTCGCCAACGCGCAGGACGCTTGGCTCTGTCTTGTCGGCCGAGAACGTGAGCGAGAGGTCATCAGCCACGGAGCCGTCCTGGAGCTTGGCCAGCAGCTCGGGCGTCAGGCGGATCTTCGCCGCCCACTTGAGCGAGGCCGGGTCCGTTGCGTGATACAACGCGTACTACGCAGGTATGAGCTAGGCGGTGCTGACAGGTCGATGCACCTTGGCCGACGGCTCCATCGCGGTCGGTCGCGCTGCGTAGGATTGGCTCTTTTTTAGCCAATCCTGGCGTATCTTCGCAAATAGTGTATCATATAGCATCCACGTGGCCAGATCTCTGCAGTAGAGCTATTCTAGCTTGCATATAAGACGTTGGGTGCTTAGCGCATCGATACCGTTGGATCGCAGTGGATTCAAGCACGTGTACTGCGGTCTTTGCTGCGTGTCGGGGAGAAAGGCAACAGTAATTGTGTCTGCATTTCGTCGCGCACACGGAAATAGAGTGCACCAATTGGACCAATGGCCTGCCGGTGTATCATGGTCTTTTGACCAATCCGGAGCGGCTGACGTCGGCGGCGTTGTCAGATTTCAACCCGCACAGACACGCGACCGACGATGATGCTCCTGCGGCGAGCGGCGCGGTTCTCGACGACGGCGGTGCCACGTG
>NW_012157022.1:0-4397 GCF_000151545.1 Saprolegnia parasitica CBS 223.65
GGGCGAATTTCACGATTAGTTTTCAGAGACTTTCCATTTCTAATCATTTATGACAGGATAAAATCGCAGACGGAAACGGGAAATGTCTTGCGAAATCTCTCTATTCTCAAACACGATCTCGCAGACATGGGCGCCGTGGACCGTCCGACGCACCACATCGCGGCCGCCGTCCTTGTCGTTGCTTATGCGCTTCTCTGGCAGCCAACGGCGCCTCCGCCAGCCTCGAGCAGCATCACTTTTGCCGTCTCGCCTGTGACGCCAGCCAACTTTTCAGGCCCTTTGCTTCGCGACACGACCACAGCGATTGATCAACTGCCCGAGTACGTCGACGCTGGCTGTCAACGCGTGCACCAGCAGTCGCCGCTCGCGATACCATTCGTTGCATCCACGACGGGCTTTCTCGATGGCGTCAGCAAAGCGTACGCCCAGCACCTCCACTTGGTGCTGCGGCCCGACGACATTTGGCTGGCGCTCACGAGCCAGTTTGGCCTGTACGTCGACGGTAGCAGCGAAGCGCTTCGGTCGCGGCTTGTCAAGCACCGCCAAGGCAAGATCGAGCTCGAGATTGAAACGGCGGGCACGGTCCATACGGTCGACTTTGGTGTCTGTGCGACTCAAATGGTCGACAAGATGCGCGCGCACTTGGTCGACCCGGCGCTCGCCGACGTCCTGCTGCCCAACTTTACAACGACCACGCCCCACGATCGCATCACGGCGAGTATTTTGACCATGGCCACGATGAAGAATTTCTTCCAGTACAAGTTCAAAATCGCATGTGGCATTCCAACGGTGACGCTTCTCGGCTCGGTCGACGACTGGCAGCAAATTCGGTCGCGCATCGAGCACTTTCGAGCGTATGGCGAGCGTATGCAGACGTGGGTCGACCTTCTCAGCGGCGTCCTCGATCAGTTTGTGGCGGCGGCGCGTGGCGAGCCCGACACGGCGTTTTGGCAAAGCATTTATGACAGCACCTACCAAGGCTGCGGCCAACGCTATGTGAGTGGCTGGGTGAGCGTCTTTGCCGTCTTTGACGGAAAAGGTCGGTGGCAGGGCGATGAGCGAACGACCAGTTCCGGCGAGACATCTACCTACCCAATCATTGCGGCGGACGATCTGCCACCGGGCTACGCGGCCGTCGACGTCGAGATTGATGACAACGGCAACAAAATGGACGCGATCATGCTGGCAGGTCACATGTCGTATGCCATCCAAGACAACAACACGGTCGTCCCGCAGCTGGGCTGGGCCATGGCGCTCAAGCCTACAGCACATCGACTTGAGATTTCGACACCTGTTTGAAGAAGGCGACGAAGCTTATCTTTTAATGACTTTTGGATCAATGAAAGGTCGCTGAATTGTTGCCGTAAGCTATTCAATCGAGCAGCCACCGTCGTCGAGCGCAGGGACCTCTAGCTCTTCCCAAGGGCAACACTCTTGCCAATCACGTTCGCGTAAATAACACCTTGGCGTTTGTATAGTCCATTCAAAGCTGGATTATAATGCAAGCAACCATCATTCACACTTTGCCAATTGGTCGCGCCAACAACAACCAGCGCAGTCGACAAGCGAATGACCATCGACCCTTGTCCCGACGCGAGCTCCTCTTCGCCCGCGCGCAACGACGCCGAGACGAGTGCATCGATGATGCTGACGACCATGACGCCAGCTACAAAGTACCGCGGCCTGCGCAACGACGGCGCGACCTGCTACCTCAACAGCCTCCTCCAGACACTCTACATGACACCCGAGCTGCGCACGCAACTGTACCAGTCGACATCGTCCGCGAGTGAAGGCAGCCTTCTGCGGGAACTTCAGCTCCTCTTTGCGAGGCTCCAACTGCGAACCGACCGCAAGGCCATCAACACGACCTCGCTCATGCAGAGCTTTGGCTGGACGCCATCGGATCTTTTGCTGCAGCACGACGTGCATGAGCTCTACCACGTTCTCTTCAAGGCTCTCGATGCCTCACTTCAAGGCTCGCCCAATGCAAACCTCGTCAAAGACCTCTACCAAGGTTACATCCTTTCATCTGGATGAGGCATTCCTAATAGACACAATGCGTAGGCACGCTCACAGACTCTGTCCAATGCATCACGTGCGGTCGCGAGAGCAGCCACGATGACGCCTTTCTCGATCTCTCGCTCGCCATTCCATCAACACCAACAAGTCTTGATGACGCCATCGCAACCGTCCTCGCCCCCGAGCGTCTCGTCAGTGACAACCAATGGCTCTGCGACGTCTGCGGCACCAAGCAAGACGCCATCAAGCGCCTGTCGCTGGTGCAACTACCGCCGCTGCTCACACTCCACCTCAAACGCTTTGCATGGAGCCATGACACGTCGAAGCTTACGAGCAGAGTCTCGTTTCCCAAGTACCTCGACATGAACGCGCATCATGCCTCGACGTCCAGCCGTCCCAAGGTGCCGCCGTCTTCCACGACCACGCAAGAAGCAGCAACAGAAGCTTCGTGGCACCCGTCCTTTGACCTCGCTGCTATGCTGGCAACCCAAGGTCCGTTTGTCTACGAGCTCGCGTCAGTGCTCGTACACGCTGGCGCTGCGAACGCTGGTCACTATGTCGCGTACATCCAGGCGTCACTGGACGACGATCGTCACTGGCTCTGCTTCAACGACGCCTCGGTCTCGACCATCTCCGACGCCAAATTGCGCACGGCGTATGGCGTCGCGTCGGCCAACTGTGGCTACTACGAGGCAACGCGCGCGCCGTGTGCTTACGTGCTGCAGTACCGCCAGGTCGAAGTCTCTCGCAAGGTCCAGTGTCCTGCCGACGACCTGATACCTCCTTGGCTCGTCGATCTTGTACAAGCCGAGATGCAACGCGAGCAAGCAAACAAGCAAGCGCGGGCCGAATGTCGCGTCGCAGAAGAGAAGAAGAAGGCCAACCTCGCCGACATGATCCAGATCAAGATCTTGTACGACAACAGCCACAAGATGCTGCATGTATCCAAGAACGCTACGCTCGCCGAGGTGACGGTTCAGGCTGTCGCGCTCTTTGAGCTGCGTATCTCGCTGAACCGCGTCCGGCTGCGGGCCTACTCCGAGTACCACATGCTGCCACGCGAGACGTACGACGGTCGTGAACACTGCTCGCTAGCGGCATTGGTGATCTACGCCTGGAGCTGCTTGTGCCTCGAGGTCCGAGCCAGCGCTGACGAGGCGTGGGCAGTGTACGATCCAACGGCGCTGCAGCTGCTCGTGCGCCAATACGTGCCATCGACGCCGACGACGCCAGAGCACTTTACCGAGCCGCCCGAGCTTGTGCAACTCCCGGGTAACGCGCGACTCGACGACTTGGTCGCGCTGCTCAGCGCCAAGTTCAACATGAATCGAGATCACCTGCGGCTGCTTACGATGCGCTCAACGGGCTACTGGGCCATCACGACACGAATTCTCAACCCGAATCACGACGAAGCGACGCTGCGGCAGACACTGCGCATAGATCTTTCCGTCCGGGATGGCAGCAACATCTACATGGAAGCCGTCGACGATCTCGCGGCATCGCCGTCGCTCGCCAAGGAGCTCTTCGAGGCCCGCGCCTATTTGATCACCCTCCAAGTCCAGACAAAGGACCCCAAGCTGCTACGCACCAAGAACGTCGAGCACGACATGATGAGCTGGCCGTTCACCGTTGACCGCCGGCGACCTCTCCAAGTGCTCAAAGATCAACTCTGCACCTTTTTCGGACAGCGATCGGATACGTTGACGCTGCGGCGCGGCGCAAGCCAGGGCATCGAGCTCAAGCACCTGGAGGCGTCGTTTTCACACCTAGCCCTCATGGACCAATCCAATCTGTGGATCGAGCCCGGGGCGCCGCTGCGAGCCGGCGAGTTCAGAGTCCACGTTCACCTCTACACGCCAAGGCCCACCGACACGACGAGTCCGTCAACACTCGTGCGACACGTCTGGCCGTCGACGCACGCACTGCCATTTTGCACAACTCTTGTGGTTTCGGCCGAGATGCTTGTCAGCGAGCTCAAGGCCCGCATCCTCGCCGTGCTGGCGCGCACGCACCCCCGCGCGAAGCGCTTGTGGCTCATGGACCTGTCGCCAAACCATCGTCTCCAGCGCGTCCTGTCCGACGACGGCACGCTCGGCGTGGCGTCGCCGCTGTCACTCTACGAGAACCGGTCGTTTGCCGTCCAGATGCTCGAGCCGCTCGCGCCGCGTGGCGCCGCCAACATGCTCGTCTCGATCGTGCTCTTTGACCGAGCGCATCTCACATTTGGCCGTGAGATTGACGTGGCGTTTTCGACGCTCTTGCCTGGGACGCACTGGATCGACCTGCTTTTGCTCGAAATTCAGAAGGCGTTTGGGCTCCCACCCGACGCAGTGCGCCTCGCCAAGCCGTCGCAGACGTCAGCCATGGACGTGACCGAG
>NW_012157023.1:0-2415 GCF_000151545.1 Saprolegnia parasitica CBS 223.65
GGAGAAGCACACGTTTTTGCGTCAGCGCATTCAGGCCCGCTTGGCCTCCATGTACGTATTCCCATCGATGATGACCTTAATGATGTCGATTGGTGTAGCCTCTTTGAGCAAGCCAAGTACCAGACGGCGCTCGACCTCATCACGGACCTTCTTCGCGAAATCAAAAAGCTCGACGACAAGCAGCTCCTGGTCGAAATCCACTTGGTCGAGTCGAAGCTCTTCCACGCGCTTCGGAATGTGCCCAAGGCCAAGGCGGCGCTCACGGCCGCGCGCTCGATCGCCAACTCGATCTACATCGTGCCCAAGATGCAGGCCAACATCGACCACATGTCGGGTATCCTCCACGCCGAGGAGCGCGACTACAAGACCGCGTACTCGTATTTCTTTGAAGCGTTTGAAGCGCTCGCACCCATCGACAAGACGGAGGCGCTCGCGTGCCTCAAGTACATGCTCCTGAGCAAGATCGCCAACGGGCACTCGGCCGACGTGCCTGTCATCGTCAACGGCAAGAACGCGATCAAGTTTTCCGGCATCGACGTCGAGGCGCTCAAGGCCATCGCCAAGGCGCACGACAAGCGGTCGCTCGAGCTCTTCCAGGCGGCGACGGCGCAGTACGCTGCCCGTACGTCGCACTCTGCTTTGGGGCAACGCGGCGTTATCAACGCTACCATGTGTGTCTGTAGAGCTCGTGCAGGACCCGTTGATCAAGCACCATTTGGGCTTGCTCTACGAGAACCTCCTCGAGTCCAACTTGATCAAGATCATCCAGCCGTATTCGTGCGTCGAGATTAGCCACGTTGCGACCTTGATCAAGCTGCCGCTGCCGCAAGTCGAAACCAAGTAGGAAGTAACGCGTCGAGTCGCTTGTTGGTTAAGCACGCGTAGGCTGTCGCAGATGATTTTGGACCACAAGTTCCACGGCATCTTGGACCAAGGCCGGGGGCAGCTCATTGTGTACGAGAGCGCGACCGAAGACGTACGTAGCCTCCCATCCACACCTGCTGTGCTACTGTTTGCCATAGAAAACGTATGCGGCGGGCCTCGGCGTCATCCAAAACGTCGGCAACGTTGTTGGCACGCTGTTCCGCCGGGCCGACAAGCTCTCGTTGTAGGTCAATAAGGACAACGACGACGACGTGGACTGCGTTATCTTAACACCAATGATTTCGACGTCATGCTGCATCCTCCTCTACAATGCCGGCAAGGACACGGACGACGACGCGAGCGGCGGCTCGGTTTGACCGTGGACGCCAGCATCTTCCGTGACAAAATCGTCGATCACTGCGCCGTCGTCGTGGTGCATGTCCCTAGCACACATTGTGTAGAGGAGCATGATGGGCGAAGACGGCGCGCACCGGAAGGCATCCGACATGATGTTGATGGTCGAGTGGCGGTTCGGGATGCGAAAGCCACCGCGGTAGACGTACGGTGCGCTGGAATGCGGTGATTGAATCATCCGCCGCGCGTCAGCGTCAAGGACGGGGCTCTCGGCGCGGACTCCGAAGCCCGTCGCGGCGCTTGAGTCGCGCCGCTTGTTGAACGGACTGGTTGTACTTTGACTCTCGGTCGTGGGTCGACCGCCCGCCGTCGTTGACGGTCGTGCTTGGCTTTGGAGCCGAACAGTCTCGAGGAAATGCCCTACCACAGCCCATCAGGCTTCATGCTGTCAACAACCACGACGACACACCGTCGCCTTGGGGTTGATGGTTGTCTTCGGGTGCGACGCTGCCACCGCTGAGCGTCCGCCGGCTGATCGCGCCACCCAGCATATTGGCGAGCTACGCAGGACGCCCATGTCGTCATTGACGGCGGTGGGGAGTGGAGTCACGTACGGTGTGCATGAAGACCTCGCGCCGTTCGATCGAGCCTTTATCAAACTGCTCGCCCGTGTTCTTGTTGTTGGACACTTTGGCCAGCATGCGCGTGTTAAGCTTCTCGACGATGTCGAGCTGGAGGCGGACCATCTTGGCATCGAGTTCGGTTTGGCCGCGAATCTAGAGCCCGAGAGATCCAACCAACAGCAAGCATCTCGAGTCGTTGCACCTCCTTGTTACTGGCGACTTTGAGCACTTCGTACTCGGCCTTGGCGCACACGAGGTCGGCAAAGAACTGGGCGTTCTTGATGAGGAAATTCTGCTGCCGCTCGGAAAACTGCTTGCGGTTCGTGCCATTGTTGTCGGCGCGGCTCGTGGTCGCCGCCACCTAGGACATAATAGTACGGTCGAGACGCCGCGTCGTCGTCGTAGGGTGCTACCTTGCCTTCTTGGCGCGCAGAGATCTCAAACTTCCAGCACTCGGCGACGAACGCGTCGCAGAGCATGTCGAGCTCCTTGTTGAGCGTTGTGATCGTCATGTTGCGCGTGCTGGCTTTGGCAACCATCTCGGCAAACTTGGTTTGCTTCTCGGTAAACGCCG
>NW_012157023.1:2515-4480 GCF_000151545.1 Saprolegnia parasitica CBS 223.65
TCGGTCCGATATTCCACTACATCCAGCCATGATGCAATAATGGTCTTGCGCCAAGAATACATACCTTGCATGGCCTGGATCTGCTCGTTGAAGACGTCTTGCTTGCCCGCAAAGGTCTCGAGCGTCGCGTGCACCGAGTCGAGAATCACTTGGGTGCTAGCCGTCTCGGTCGCAATCTGCACAAACGTCCTACGCAAATCATTATTGGAGTATTGCAAGTGGAAAAAAATGCGATATGGGGTCGCACCGCTGGATGTTGGTCTGCGCCGCGTCGTACTCGGTGCGGAACGAAAGATTGCCTTGCTCGAGGTACGAGAGCTTCTCCTTGATGGACGAGAGCGCGGCCTCCGTGTGCACTAGTCACATGTTCAGCAAGGCTCTTGGCGATCGTTGGAGAGATGGATACACCTTTCATGCCCTCGGTCTCCAGCTGGTGGTTCTCGACCTTGGTGCGCATGGTCGCAAAATTCTTCTCCGTGTCCAACTTGTTGTCAACGACGATCTTGATCAAGCTCGAGTGGGCGTCCTGGCTTTCCTTGATCTTGGCACCGAGCCGCGTCGCGTCCTTCCTTAAATTTTCGCTGGCGTCGCGGCTCACACGCTCAATGCCTAGCCATGACGTCGTCTCATGTCGTCGCATAAAACGGGTGCAGAACCTTCGTAGATCGTGGTGAAGTTTGTGTTGTAGATGACCTCCGTGTCGCTCACGTGCTGCGCGAGGTCAGAAATCTTCTTTCGGTTGTCCATGGCCGTGTGCTCGACCATGTCGATGCGGTCGGCGTGCCGCTTGACGTCCACGGAGAGCGTCTCGACCGAGCACGAGACAAAAATGTCGTCGAGTCGCTTGATCTCTACCTCGCCCAATATGACGACGGTCGTAGTGGATGTCGAACAGCGTACCGTTGTGCAAGGCCTCGGCGCGCAACTCGATGATTTCTTTGATCTTGTCCTCGGCCTTTTGCTTGTTTTGGGACGCATCTTCAAAGGCTTGGGCGAGGTCGGCCGTGAACTGGTCGCCTTTGCACTGCTTGTCGCTCACCGCTTGGACTAGGCATGTTGTGAGTCGAGTGGGTCTTGCGATGGCAGCATACGCTTCTCCTTCATAACGCCTTGCTGTGTGATGATCGTTTGGATGTGCTGGTGCTCGGCCTGCGAGTTGCGCCGGAGCTCGTCGAGCATTTTCGCAAATTTTTCCTGCACGAGCCGTTCGTTGGTGCTGCATGGGTCTCATGCAGAGTGTACCTGCGTCTTGAGGATCTCTTCGATCTTGTCGCTCATAATCTCGACGCGGTTCTGGGTCTTCTGGAGCGCCTCGGCTTGGCTCGAGTTGATGTCCTCTTGCATACTGCGCACCTACGACGACAACCCCGAGAAGGTACATTATCGTCGTCGTCCTCCTCCATCTCATCTTAGTGTACCATGTGAATTTCCTCCTGCGTGCGGTTAAAGAGGCCACTAAACTCATCCGAGAGCTTGTGGCTCTCTTGCTTGAGCAAGATGAGCGACTTTTGCTCAAAGCCGATGAGTTCATTCTGCGTCACACACGCGCGGAGGTCGTGCGTGAGCTTGTCCATGAGGATCTTGACGTTGCCTTCGTGCTTGGAGTTGCGCGCTTGGATGAGTGCGTCGCGGCGCTTCATCTCGGCTTGCAGCCGCATGACGCTGCTTTTGGCCTCTTGCGAGTTCTCTCGCACGATCGCGCTCTCCGCCTACACGAATACGACAGGATGAATATGACGCCGTGCATGGAGGTCGTCGTCGCACCCGCAGCTGCTCGATGCTGTCGAGGATCGGCTCCAAGATCGCGTCCATCTTGTCTTGCGAGTAGCCGCTCTCGGCCATGAGCGGCGACGACGAGAGCGATGCAATTCCATGAATCGCATTGTCCGTCGTGGTCGCTGCCGACGAGGGCGGCTCGGATGGATCGTCGTTGGCTGCGGCGGGGTCGGGGGCCACGAGCGCTTC
>NW_012157024.1:0-4372 GCF_000151545.1 Saprolegnia parasitica CBS 223.65
TGATGTGGCAGATATCGTCTGTCAAAGTGCTCCATGGACCGGTTTGCGTAAAAATTGCGCTCCGTCGATGCCGTCACAAGGCTTGTCTCGAGCTCGAGGATGCGAGTATTCCACTCGGTCGTCACCGCTACCAGTTGGGCTTCCAGCGCAGCGATGGGCGCCGTGGCGGTGGTAGCTGGAGTCGATGGTGTTGTTGTTGGGACTGGACGAGTGGCCGGTTGCGTGCGTACGGGTGGGTGAGGCGTCGGTGCGGCTTGTTGGGAAGGAACCCGAGCCGTCGGTGGCGTCCCTTGGAGAGACATGGTCATGCGGGCGTCGGTGGGTGCCAACATCGTCTTCAAGGCGGCGTTGCTGGAGCTCTTCCAGCGGGGCTTGTCATCGTTGTCATCGTTGTCGTCCGTGCGATGGAGCGGATTGAAGAATGCGCTTTGACATTTCTTTCGACGTGTAGAGGCAACTTCACCGTCGCTTTTGTCGGCGTAAAAGCTCATGGCGATGGATTTTACGTGTGGAAAGGGTCCTTCGGCTGGGACAGGGCTGACACCCCAACCCTAGTGTCGTCTAACTTATGAGGTACACATCGTGCATCAAGCAACCGCAGCGCACCTTCCAGGAGACAGCAAGCAGCCACGACCCATTGCCTCTTCTGGTACAATGCCTTGGCAGCGTCGGCGTGGCTGCTACACCCTTATAGGTAGTCGAATCCTTTCCTCCTGACCACGTGAGCAGCAGTACGCCGGGATTCCGTCGACAGTAGAGGAGTCCCATACACTACATGCATCGTATATTCACGGCGTATTTACGCAACACCCTTGACGGCAACGTGGACGGCGCCGACGACCTTGCCGACCGCGTGCGTGCGGCTGGCGCGAAACACGAGCGGCAGGTCCGGGCGCAAGTACTCTGAGCAATATACAAACTCAAAGCGGAGGTGGCACACGTCCTTCGCATACGCAACGCGCACAATCTTGGCCGTTTGCTGGATCGGGCCCGCGTGAATGACGCCTTGCACGTTCTCCTTGAGCACGACGCTTTCGTTGACGAGCTGGACTTCGGCGTCAAACTGCCGCGTCGCAATGGGCTACACGCGAGTCGGTCGAGTGACATTCGAAACAGTAACAGCGTACACTCAAGCTCGGGTGCACGAGCATCATGCCTTTGCGCATCATGGAAAAGTCAATCTACGTGCGGACGAGACTTGAGAGATTGATACTTTCAACTTGGATGTACCGCCGAGTTGATGCTCAACAGAAGTGCGCCGGCTTGGCCTGCAAAGATGCGCTTCGCGGGGGTTCGCTGGACTTCGATGCTCTTGACGTGCACGCCGTAGAAAGCGCCGGTGGCGGTCGGGCCGAGCAAGAGCGAGTCGCCAACACTCACCGTGCCACTATGCCTTTCCGTTGAAGAGGATGATCGCATCGATGGTACCTCTTGACGAGACCCGTCACGATGCTGCCAGCCTCGGTGTCATAATACCCACTCAAGTGCACCTCGGCCGAGCACTCGTCACGGGACGTCCACACCTACGCGCCTGCGTCACGCAACGACTTGGTGTAGTGGCACAAGTACGCGCGTGGGCAGAATCGATGCCAAGAACGTCTGCAGCTGCGGTAACGAGGCCCCTGTGACGCTCGAGACGATAAAGATGGGCACCGAGCCAGCTATGCACGGCGCCGAAGTTGTATCTGCCACCACGTGCGACGCGTTCTTCATCGACTATAGCACGTCGATCAGGCGCTCCGGTACATCCGGTAATCGTTACCTCGAGAAGCGATTGGACTTCGGCGACCGTCGCCGCTATCCTCGCCGCGGCCGCCACGTCGGCCTTGGTGACGACAACAAAGACGGCGACGTCGAGGCCCAGCACGATCTGAAGGTGCTCGCGCGTCATCTGCTGCACGCCTTGGGTCGCGTCGACGACCAGCATGGCGTAGTCGGGAAACTGACTCGTCAGGCCCGTGGCTACTCGATCCTCGCTTGATACAGAGCTGATACAACTCAAATTCTGGGTGTACCCGTGATCTTGAGGTAGCGTTCGTGGCCCGCGAGGTCGCTAAACATCACGAGCTTGTGGCTCTGGGACTCGATGCTGGATGCGTGGCGGCTCTCGAGCGTGTTGAATTTACAAATCTTGCCGTCCTTGGTCACGCCTAGCATACGATTTAAGTCGTCAGTAGTTGAGCCAGGTCGGCGAGGCCCAACCCATAATCTGCTCGCTGATGCTCGACGTCCGCCCGTCCTCTACCTCGTGCAAGTGGCTACGTGCGTGCTGAGGGCGCTGTGCATCGACGCATACAACTCACCGGAAGACTTGCATACGCGCTAGCCCATGGCCGTCGTCGAGGCAGCCGCGGGTGAGGACCCCGATGAGCGTCGACTTGCCGCTCTCGACACTGCCAATCACCGACACTAGCAATTCACATGAGCACCGCAGCGTCGGTGCGATGGACATGGTACCTCGCACTTGCTTCTTCGCATGCGTGTCGGCGATGCGCGAGATGCACACCCGCGCGGCCTTGCGCCCGGGCTCGTTGCCGTCGCGAAGCGTGACGAGGCGCATTTCAGCACCGAGCACTTGGCACATACGGTAGAGCGTGGCGAGGCTCATCTCGAGGTCTTCCGGAGACATGCCCACGATGCGACCGCCGTCCGAGACGCCCATTTCGTAAAAGGCTTCGCCGTGACCTTCGTTGAGGCGCCAGTTCATTTGCGTCACGAGGTGCTGGAAGCGCTCTACCTCGCCAGCGTCAGCACCATGGAGCCACAACGTCATGTACCTGGCGACGGGTTGAGCAGCTGGACTTTGTACTCGACGTTGCCCTGCTCGACCTCGGCGGGAAGCACGTCCATGGCTGCGCTCCGACGACAGGTTTCTGATTTTGAATCTTTGGTCGGGCATGTCCGGATACATCTATTTGTATCCGGTATGCCGGCGCGCGAACCAGGATGAAACCCCTCGAGAAACTTCTCTCGCTTCGCAGCGCGCCACGATGTTCCTGCGGTAAAAACGCGCCGTCGGATTGCCTTTAACGCATGGCAACACAGGGTAAACACACAGGGTAATCAGGTCGTGCACAATCCAGTCAACTGGACGAGAAACAGCGCCATACCGCAAAGGTACATACCCTTGCATACCGGTGCCGCCTGTTAACACCTGGAGCCCTCCCGCGCCCACTGCAGGCCCGTAGCTTGGCAAAGCTTCGGCTCGTTTGCGACTGTAACCAGATGCGCCATCGGCCAAGTCTGGTTGCTGGCGCTCTCTCAGCCTTTCTGGCGCCACGGCTACGCAAGGTACGGGTGACTTCGCACCGAGGCGATTCATGACTCTCTGAGCCAGGAGCCATTTACAGCAGTCCGGTTCATGTGTACGACGCCAAGAGCGTCATTCCAGTTCAGGCCGTCACGTCATGCGTTGCCGTCACTCAAATGGAGCGAGAACACAAACTTGTCATTCACAATGTTACTTCGAGTACTTGGTACCGTTGGGCGCCGTGTACGTGGCGCTGCCTTGGCCGTTGTTGTAATACGTCGAGCCGTTCGAGTTTCTATTTCATTCGCGATAAGAACTGATCGAAGTTGGGGTTGAGCGTACTGGTAGTAGTACGAGCCGTTCGTGTTCGAGTAGTGGTAGCTGTTGGTGTTGGGCTGCGAGACCGCGGGCGAGTTGTACGTGTTGCCTTGGGAGTTGGTACCGCGGGGCATGGCGATCGGCGTGGTCAATTGGTGGAAAAAGGGAAAGTGGCGCCGCTTCCTGAACGTGCACAGGAGAATGGACCAATCGCGTGCATTCTTCCACGGAATTCCAGCCAATCACAAGCGCAGCTTTTTAATTTCTTGCCCCTTTCGCCACCATTCGGCACGTGCCACCCCGAATGTGTGCCACCTGCCTTGAAGTGACAGCACCAGACCTCACCAGACCAGACTGGATCTGGCGAGACAGCCATCCCTCACTCTCACGCTCCTACGGTCACTCACACCCCGTTCCATCAGCTCAGCTATCAGCTCCATGAGGACACTAGGTATCGGAGTAATTCGCGTGGAGTCGACAGCGAGGTCTGAAGGTGGTGGCCCCGACGGGACCTCGAGCACCATGTGCAACTACCGTGCCACGGCGCAACCAGACGCATGAAGAAGCCTGGCTGAATAGCTGATTATCTCTTCGTTACCACCAAGGGCATGTGCATGGGGCATGCATTCCAAGGAGTTATGCGCTTGACTGGACTACAACTGGAATAGTAGATGGACTATACATGCCTGGTATTTGATATACGCCAGCGAACCGGCGTCATATAAGCTGGGTAGTAGCGCTGGTGGAGACCGAGATGGCGCTCTTGATTCAAAAGAGCCATTTCGAAGCGATCATGGTGCGCAT
>NW_012157025.1:0-2156 GCF_000151545.1 Saprolegnia parasitica CBS 223.65
CACGGCCGCCGCTGACAAGGACGAGAAGCCCAGCGCAGTTGCCATCTCGACGCCCATGGACTGGTGTCGCGGCCAAGCCGCCGACGTCGTGTGGTCCACGGTCGACCCGACGTTCCAAGCCAGCGTGCTGCGCCTCGAAGTGTGCAACCAGGCGTGGGACGTACCGACCACGATTGCCGAGCATGCGCCCGCGGACGCGGGCCGCTTTGAGTGGAAGCGCGTGCATTGGGGCATGCCGATCCAAGGCGGGTACTTTATCAAAGCGTACGCCGTCTCGGAGCTCGGCATGCTCGAGCTCGTGGGCGAGAGCCCGCTCTTTTCGATTGTCCAGTGACCGGGCTTGTTATTTAAGCGACGACGCGAGCCAGCCGCGTGGCCCGCACCAGCGTCGCGCCGACGCGTAGTATGCTAGCGATCGCTCGCCATCTCTCTAATATATTATTTCCGTTTACGCCGTGCTTGATACCGGTCTCACGACCCGCTCGTGCGCCTTCGACCTCGTTCATCTCGGCTCGGCTGCGTCTCCCGTCCCGCGCGCGTCGGTAGCCCCACCCATGGACAGGCGGCATAGCAGCATTTCCTTCGGGCGTCCCGTCGCATGCACCGGCGCTCCACCTGAGTCCGCCGGCCCTGTCTCGCGCTCGATCGTGTTCTTGGTCATAATATTGTCTATCAATGGTTGTATATAATGGAGGGTCTATCAACTGTTAAACGAGTCTACGAACAAACCGACAAACCGACAAAGAGGCCGAGCGCTGCAACGTATCTTCGCACGCACACTCGTGCGCTCGGCTCTCGGTCATGGCAAATCCCTTGGCTCTGCCATCCGCGCAGCTGCTCGCGTCGACGATGTCTCGGCTTGGACCGACAACTTGAAAATGTACACTATCCTATTATTGTCTGTGGAAAAAGTTAACCAAGTAGGAATAGAAAAAGAGGTTTAAACTTAGTATGGTACAGGAACAAACTGTCGACATCGGGTCGGTTGCAGCTACAGCGCTGTGCGGCGCGACGCCGCGAGCGTCGTGTTGGCGTGCACGGACGGAAACACGTTTTTGAGAAACTCGGCCATGCGTCGTCGGAGGACACTGAGCCAGCGGCGCAGAACCTAGAGGACGCCTCAGTCGACTCCAGGTCGTACTAGCAGGAGGCGTACCACACGCTTGCGAGGGCGCGTCGAGGCCTTTGGGTCCTTCACAAATGGGTGGGCTAGCACCTAATCCGAGCGTGTCGTCTTCATATTGCACTTTGTCGTCGTCGTACCTGGTCCATGGTGATGCGCATACTCGGGTCAGCAACAAGCATGCGCTCGAGCAAGTCGAGGGCCGGCGCCGGCACCAAATGCACGAGCTTCCACGCCCGGAGCACCGTCGTGATGCCATGCGACTTGACGTACGCAAACACCTATGTCCATGATGCTTCCCATGCAACTCGTAGAGAAAAGGAGGAGTGTACCTTGTCGGTATCGTTGGCCCGAGCGAACGGTGGCGCGCCCGTGAGCAGAATGAGCAGAAGAATACCCAGCGCCCAGACGTCGGCGCCCGATGGGTCGTACGGCTTGCGAGCGTACATTTCCGGGGCCATGTAAAAGGTCTTCCCGACGGCTTGCGCGATGGGCGTGTGGACGTGCGTGGCCAAGCCAAAGTCGCAGACCTTGGGCACATGCCCGTCCATGAGTACGTTCTCGAGCGAGACGTCGCGATGGGCAAAGCCGCGGGCGTGCATGAAGCCAATCGCATCGGCGATCTGGCGAAAGTACGAGGCGGCTAATGGCGCCGGCGACGGCAACGGGTGGGTGAAGAGCTCGCCTTGCGCGCAGTACTCGAAGACAAAGTGCATGTAGCCGTCTTCTTCAAACGAGTCCAGCATCGCCATGATGTTCTTGTGGCGCGGCGCGACCGAGAGCGCGTCGTTGACGGTCTTCTCCATGAGGATGTCCTCGGCGATCGGGACGCCGCCGTCGAGCGAGAGGCGGCGCGTGGCTGCCAACAGCTGCATGCGCTTGATCGCCACGCGCCGGTCGCTGCGCACCTCGGTGGCCAGCACGACGTCGCCGTACAGCGCCTTTGCGAGCACCTTGTCGACCGAGTACGCTTCCATATTGGCGAAGAGATTTTGGCGAATGGCAGTTGTCCAACTGGTATACGAGGCAGCTG
>NW_012157025.1:3532-5729 GCF_000151545.1 Saprolegnia parasitica CBS 223.65
ACTGGCCTTCCAAGATGCCCCGGGGTCTGGTTTGGAATTGGCTAAATGCACGTCACTCTCGGTGCCGGTGTAGGGTAGGATCGCACACAGGTCGTTGCGACTCTGGTGGCGACTGGCGGCGACGCCCAGAGACTGCCTTGCATCCCATTGCGAGCGTTGCTGCTGCTAATAAACGCCTCAGCCTGACAGCGTTGACCGTCACGGTGAACGATGCCATGGATGAAGACCGCGCGTAAAGGGGTGGGTCCGCATCGCGCGTGGGCATGTTGACCACATTGATGTGTATCCTGCAGCACAGATGCAAGTGGTACGGCATGTGCCAATCGCAGCAGCAGCAGCGTCGTGCCAGCAACGGTCGTGCGCGTTCCAAGTTGCGTGCGTCTAGCCTAGGTAGCGACGGGACCATGGGCCATCGCGTGCCCCGGGGTAGCGTATCTTTGGCCCCCAATTGCGCCATGTGGCATTCCAGATGCACCACATTTTTGGCGCGCATTCGTGCGCTGGTCCCAAATGGGTCGATCGACTTGTATTGCCCGCTAATATCACTGCGCTCATAACTTCGTTGTACAGGACATATATGCCACGACCTGCTTGAGCGTAGGAGTTGATATCGCAAGACCTGGAGCTATATTCATGGGGTTGCTGCCACGGCGTACCTTCAACGTGCAGTAGTAGCCACAGTCTCTGCCGGCTGAAGCGAGTGGCAAGCTCGCCTTCTCCTCGTACACAGTATGTATTCATACACAGTACTGTACGTTGCGTGGTCGGTTGACGTAGTATCCTGCAGCGATGGGCGAGAACTCCGCGAGGCAACCAGACGGAGATCGTGGGGCTGTCTCGGCCGTCGTGGAAATGCGATGCGAACGAGTGATGTTCGCTCGGGCTTCTTGCAGAAAGCGACGAGAAGAAAAAGCTGGTGCCTTCAATCTCTCGACCGCGCACCGTCAACGCCGCTGCCACTGGTCGTTGTGGTCACGGAGAGCGAGAAAGTCGATGCAAGGCTCTTCAACGTACTTAAGTACTACGGCGCACGACGTACGGAGCAGGAAGGGCATCGGCAGGAGTTTGCTGCACCGGATTGAAGGCAGCGGATTCTCTTTCACCGGTCGCCGCGCCTTTGCTTCGAGAGAAGAGCCAGCCAAGCGACAGGATCGATGTATGCCTCAGAGAGGTCCAATAGTTGTGTAGTCGTGCATAGTCCCTTTAGAATGGAAGGCTGCGACCCGGACTGCGACCCAGACTGCGCCCCAGAGTTTACAATCAAGAACATAGGTATTTTGAGGTCCGTGTCCTAATAGTAGATCTTGAAGCGAGTGTCGATGTGTGCACGTTACGTCGCCTGTCCAGAAAGACAGATGCTGTAGACACGAAACGGTCCGACTATAAATAGAACGCGGTCCGACTATAGAACCATGCTATCGAACGCTGCGTGTGAAGAGACGAACGCTGGCCGTGTCTGGCTTGCAGAAATCGCACACTCGTTTCGGTATTCGATTAGTTGCTGTATAAAACTAGAGACGTGGGTCGCTTGTACCGTGAGATTCAGCAAAGAACTTGCGTCCCTCGACGAGACGAGCCATCTCTTTCCGTCGTTCGCTCGGTTCGCTCGCAGGGCGTGGATTGGCCGTATGTGCTTGCGGCCAGGCGTTTGACGACGCGTTTCGTGAGCTGTCTATCAAGCGTTCTCTTCCACCGTGGCCGCATTCACGCTGCATCTGAAGATTGTCAAGGGAGCGATGTATCCGAGGCCGCAGTGCAGGAGTGTGAGCTAGGGTAGCCTTGCAACGAGGGCCCGCCGCGTCCAGTGGGCCGCTATACTACATGGAAGCAGCGGACGGCGAATGGTATTTCTTGCAACACAAATGCAATTTCTCCCTATTTTTCAGAAACTATCTCTCGAATTTCAAAACGACAAATATGGCACCATTGGATAAATAAAAACTGTTAGAAAACGCGCTACGACGTAGCTAGTGCCACTGGCTATTGGTGAGCAAGTCGAGCGACGAGCCACCGCGCTTGCCACGAAAGAGGCGTCGAAAAAAGTTCTGGACGCGCACGCGCTTCTTGATGCGGTCTTGGGTCGGCGACGGCGGCGATTTCGGACGCGCCAGAAACGGATGTGAGAGCACTTGCTGCATGCAAAAGCGTTTGGCGGGGTCTTCGACGAGGAGGCGTTCAATGAGGTCGATCGCGTCGT
>NW_012157026.1:0-4322 GCF_000151545.1 Saprolegnia parasitica CBS 223.65
GCCACGCCAAGTCGAAAACGTTCCTCAAGCCGCTCTACAGCGTGCTTGAGGTCCGCGCACATGTGCTCGAGGCCCTTGGCGACCTCGCGAGCAGCCAGCGCCTCGGCGATCTCGCACCCGCCGTCGCGCTCACCTACCAACTCCTTACGTCGGCGGTTCGGCCGTCTTCCGTGACCTTCCTGCAGCAGGCCTTTGCACCGACGGTCTTTGGTGCGCTCGTGGAAACCCACCGACCGCTTCTGAACGCGACGACGAACCTGTCGTTTTTTGCCTACCTGCGCGCGCTCTCGCCGCCCGTCAACGCCGAACACTACTTGTAAGTGATGCCTTGTATGCGCTCGCATCTTAGCGTTCTGAGCGTAGTGTGCTCATGAAGAAGCTCGGGAACGCCGCGAACGAGAGAGGCAAGTCCTTCCTGGCGCGTAAGGACTTGCAGCAAGCCTACCTGTGGTTTGAAGGCGGCAGTCTTCTCTTTGAAGCCATCGAAGGTAGAACGTCATCTCGGTGGCCTCAACGATGATGATCACGTGCGTAGATGGAGCGAACGCGGCGCTGCTGTGTGCCAACTTGGCCAACTTGCACAAGATTTTGGCCGACGCGGATGGCCGCCAGGACGAGCACTACGCCAAGGCGATCGGTCTCTGCACCAAAGCCCACGCACTCTTGAAGTCGTCGCGCGCGAACGAGGTCCACGCCAAAGTCACGGGCGAGCTCGCGCTCACGTACCTCGTCTGGGCCGTGCGCTTGAGCTTGAACGCACCCGTGCACAGTGATGTGGAGGCGAATATCGCTGCCAAGTTCAACAAGGCGCTGCATCTGTACCTCGAGATCAACGACGCGCGCCAAGTGGCCTCGACGCACTACCAAATGGCGTCCTTCTACAGCCGGCAGCTGGTCGGAAAGCTCGACGCGACGACCCGCACCAAGATGGAGCTGGCGCGACGCCACTACGAGAAGGCCCTCTTGTACTTTGGCGTTGTCGACGTCGGCAAGACCTTTGTCATCATCCACCAAGAACTCGCAGCGTTGTATGCGGCCTCGGACAAGGTAGAAGTTTTCCTCTTGTCTCTCAAGTCGTCGTTGAGTGAGGTCGTAGGCCGAAGACATTGAACATGCACTGCTCGTGCTCCTCAACACGTACGAAGCGTACTCGAAGAGCCACCGCTTGTCGCTCGACGACCGGACGACCTTGGCGACTGTCGCTCCGAGCATCCTCGAGGGCGTCCAGAACTACCTCCTCCGCCTCGTGCGCGCGCCGTGTGCGTCCAAGAGCGTCAAAGCGCGCAGCAGCGTCTTCAAGCAAATGTACAAGGAGGCGATTTGCAACCGGGACGCGCCGTTGGCCCAAGTGCTCTGCACGCTGCGCACATTGTATGCGTCTTGATCCGTCTTGCAATGAAGAAGCCTCGTCGTACGTGGCTCAATATGACAGTCCCCAAGGTGTGGATGTCGCTGGTTGATCGCGGTGAGGCAGTGGTCGGATGATCGTGCCAACTACCAGAAGCGTACTAAACCGGTGTGCGAGCATTGAGGCTTTAACGCAGAGCGCAAGGATGCAGAGTATGAATGCACGGACAACGCCAATTGGGAAATTACGAAACATATGAAAAAGCCTACGCACGATACGGCGGGCTGCGGACACGCCAAGAATCACGATGCCGTTCAATGGCAAGGTTGCGAACGATAGCCTCGATTGCGAGGGGGAAACTGTCTTGCGGTCGCGTGTCAACGGACCGCTGCAGCGTGACGCCAGCGCACGTCGCAAGGGCTTTGAGCAGAGGAGCAATTTTGTTGGGGGCCAAGCTGACAGTGGCGCCTAGCGGGCTTGCCGCATTGCAGAGGCCGGCCGCAAGCTCCGAGTTCTTGGCCATGTGGCAGAAGTCGAGCTGAATATCGCGCACGCCGTGATTGATCCAGTGGCGGAGCGAGCGGGCGATGGCGGCGCGGACGTACGCGGTCTCATCCGAGGTATTCCAGATAAGCTTCACGAGCGCAGGTGCGTCCGCGAAGAGGCGCACGAGTGCGTCGACGGCTTGGTCAGAGAGGTCCACATTGGAAAAAATGGCCGATCGCAACGCTGGCATGCCCGAGAGCGGCAACGACGCGACGTGATGGAAGCGACCTTGGTCAAACTCGAGCTCTTGCAGCGCAGTGTAGCGTGGGAGCGCGTCCAGCACGTAGCTAAAGTCGCTCTCGCAAGAGATCGCGAGGTGCGTCAGACGGCGGGGATCGAGGCGCTGGAGGAGATCCTGGACGAAGGGTGCGTCACTTTCGCGCACTTGGACGCGCAGGGCCGAGAGGTTCTCAAACCGCGCTTGGCCATCGCCATCGATGGGCGGAAGGCCACCGGCTTGCGCAATGTCGAGGTCAAGACTCGAGAGGAAGCGCGCGGCAACGACCAGGCGACGGATGTTGTCGTCGCTGCGAGCGCTCGTGTGCTGAAACCGGAGGTGTTGAGCGTGTGGCGACGCAAGCCACGGCCCGAGAATCTCGACCCAGTCGCGCTCGGCGAGATAGGACACGATCCTCATGCGACGAACGTGGTGGTTTGGCGTCGTGACGGCGGCAATGAGCTCCGCAGAGTAGTTGGGCCCATCGCGTGTCGGGTAGTTGAGTACATAATCCATAATGTCCGTGGCCACAGTAAACGCATCGAGGCCGGTGCACTGCCGAAGCGCGTTGCAGAGCGGCTCCAAGTGTTTGTCGTCGCGGAGGGACAAGATCGTGATGGCCTGGAGCTTGTGGCCCCACGTCGCAACGAGCCACATGAACATGTCCAGATTGCTCTCCGAATGGGGCTGCCACATGTACACGTCCCGGCAAAGTCGCATGGCCGGGAACGCGGCCATGGCATCGACGACGAGTCCAGTGGCTTTGGGCCGAACACAGTTGAGTTTCACGCAAGGCCACACGTACGAGAGCAAGTCGTCTTTGCCGTCGAGCGAGCCATTTTGGAACGCGCTGCGCGGATCGCGGAGCAGCCGCAGAAGCGCCGCCAGCGGCTTGCAGAGCGCGGGCGAGTCGACGGCGTCGAGGAAGACGAGGACCTCTTCCGGCGTCTGCAAGCACATCGTGATGCCCAAGAGGGCGCCTTCGAGGTTCGATATGGTCGTCGGCGCCGCAGCTGGGCGCTTCGCACTGCTCATGTACGCGGTCGGACGCAAAACTGCAACTGCGGTCGCTTGCCACAAGATCTCAAACTCAACCACATCAAACTCACATGTCAACGCCTTTCTGTGCTTTCTGCGGTGCTGCCACGACGCGTGTATCCGGATGATTCCTTCGCCGCCTCGCGTCTCTTGACATTTGTATGCTGGGATGGGCGGTATCCGGACGACCGGCGAGGTTCCCGCCCTTTCCACCTTGAAGCATCCATCTCCGAACGCCTTGCAGCTTGCTCCAACTGACGCAATACAAGGTGCGCGTCGACAAGAGCAGGCGGCTCGTACAAGATCCATGTCGGCGGTGGCCCTGCACGCAGGTATGGAGCTGGGCCGTTGGGCCAAGGACACACCAACAAGAACCTACTCTTGACAAGGAGCGCCTTGCCGATCGTCATGCGCCGGTAGCTACGGCCGACGACTGCTTCGCCACCGACGAGCCCCCAGTCGCTTTGGTGGCGACTGCTGTCTGAACAGGCGTCGATACGTTTATCGCTTCCAGCACCATGCAGCAACAAGAACTCGTCGTTCTAGTAGTAGATCTTGCAGCTGCAAACTGTATACCGGTATGTATTATACTATACTCGTAGTTTAGTATATGCTAGCGACGTCGTCTGCGTAGACAGTACAAATCGTCGTGGTCGACATGAAGGTGCTTTTGTATTCCTCCGACGCTCGCGAGAAAGGTATATAGTGTCGGTTTATGTCAGCGCCAGACTCACGTGTGCACTCTCGATTCGCACCCTGCCAAGAAAATGGAGTGAGTCCTATTGCAACGACTGGAACCAAGGTGCAGCATTCGCGATGGTAGCAAAAGCCGTTTCCGGGTCCGTTTCCATGTACGTGCTCGACGACCAAGAGGTCGAGGAGGCCGAGAAGGAGCGACTTCGCAAGAAGCTCCAGGCCAAGAAACAGGTACTGCACGGATCCAAACACACCGATTCGAGTGCGAATTCAAATCTCGCACGTAGCTCAGCCCCGAAGATGAAGCCATTCGCCAGCAGCACGCGCTCGTCACGGCCAAAAACAAATACTGGGCACCGATCCTACTTTTATACCCACTCGGCCCTGTCTGCGTCGCCTTCACGACCGTTGTCTTTGGCGGCGTCATCACCAACGCCGCATCCACGACCTGCAATGCGTACCTCGACAGTACGTGTA
>NW_012157027.1:0-3594 GCF_000151545.1 Saprolegnia parasitica CBS 223.65
AGTACCTCAAGCACCGCTCTATCTGGGGCTGCGCTGCTGAGCCACTCTCGATGTCTGCGTCGAACGGTGACCGCGGTCCCAAGCCGATTCGACACCGGCGCTTCCATGCGGCGACGGCGGCGACGTCCTTAGCGTTCCAGTCGTCTCTCGCAACGACATCGGTGCTTCTATGCGGCGACGGCAACGATGTCCTGTCGTCCCCCGCTACGACACCGACGCTCCGACGCAATGACGGCAGCAGCGTCTCGGTTGTTCTTCGCTATGACACCGATGCTCCGCTCCAACGACGGCAAAAGCGTTTCGGTCGCCTCTCGCTACACCACCGATGCTTCGATGACGCACATCAACCGTCGCCACCCGGGCACAGCGTCACATACTGACGCGCAAGACCGACATCGAAGCGCATGGCACGGCCAAAGTCGCTCCAAGACGGTGTACCGCCACCAAGCGTCGTTGCAGCAACGTCTGTCAACAGCACAGTCCCAAACGACAAGCGCCATCACGGTCGCACGCAGCTGTCACGTTGCAACCAACGCCAAGGCTGATAATGGCGGCTCCGAAGAACCGCAGCGGCGACGAAGAAGCCGCGCTACGTCTCCAGCACCACGCCCGACCGTCAGTCAAGCGACGCACACACCGTCGCCAAGCAGTCGCCAACGACGCCGATCACCTATCACTGGGGTACCACCTCGCCACAACCCATGGCAGGCGAGGTAATCAACCTCATTTGCCCCCTTTGCTACAAACAAGCCCGGCTCCCGAAACAACATGGATTAGGCGGCTTCTGGGACCGCCGCCACATGCTTGCTGCGTTTGCGCTGGGCGCCGACATGGTGCAAGTGGGCACTGCCTTTCTGACGACGCCCGAGAGCGGACTACCACCACCGCGCAAGGCAGCAATCACGGCCGCGACCAGCTCGACGGCAAGTGTCGTCACGCGCGGCCTCACGGGGCGGCCCGCGCGCATGTTGCGCAACGAGCTCGTCGACCGGCTCGCACCGCACGAGGTGGATGCGGCGTCCAGCGCGCTCCAGCGCCAGCGTATGGCCGACATCTTCCGCACGCATGACACCCGCTACTCGGTGCTCCTCGCGGGCCAAGGCCACGCCTATTGCCGCCTCGACGACACGGTCGCGACGGTCCTGGCTCGGTTTGCGTGAGCGAAACGCAGAAAAATAAGATCGTGGTTGACAACATAAAGCTAGCTGTGGAGGATCGCGTTGATTTCTTGCTGCACTTGTATGACTGCGAGGAGGTCGCCGGCCAGGAGGATCTTGGTCATGTTGGCGTCCAGCGGGTCGATCTGAAAGCTCACGACGGCGCTCGACGCTTGTGCTAGCTACAAGGATTCTTAGCACAGCCAACGAGACATGCAAAAAACGTACTCGGCGCAACCCGCCTCCCGTCAAAATCTTGTCGGCCGTGTCCATGTCCACGCGCATCTCGACCTGGGTTTGCATCAATGGGATCGACGCGCGGGATCGTGGCGGCTCGACCGACGACGGTGGGGCCGGGGCCGCCTTGACGGCCACCGGCGACGGTGCGCGGCTAGAAGCAACGGACCGTGGTGGCGACGGTTCGCGACCCGAGGCGACGACCGATGAGGAAGCGCCGTCCGAAGCCGCCGTAGCGGCCGCAGCGGTCGTAGCCGTCGTAGCCGTCGTAGCCGCCGAAGCGGTCGTCGAGGACACAGACGATGCGCTCGGTGTTTTAGCGGACGCGCTGCTGTCGTTGGTCGCCCGTTGCCGGTGGCTGTCGTCGCTGCTCTTGTCCGGCGTGCCGCTCACCAATGTCACGTGGCGACGGGACGTGCTACTGCTGTACCGACTCGAAGTCGCGTCGGCCAAGTAGACGGTGCGTCCGGCTCCTGACGCCATGTCTGAGAGCAGTGTGCGCTGGGTCTTGGCCGGCGGCATTGGCGGGTCGCTCAGTGGGCGCTTGAGTCGATCTTCCGTGTTGCAAAAGTCCACGCATGACTTGTTGATGCCACCGAGGTTGACGATCGTCGTGCGCTGCGCCGCCACCGGTGTCGTCGACCGGCTCAGCTGCACGATCTTGCTGCGCGGTGGTAGCTCGGATGTCTCCGTGTCCGTCGCGGCCTTGATGCGATGGGGTCGCTTGGTACTCGTCGTCGTCGTTGGTGTCGTCGTTGGTGTTGGTGTCGTTGTTGTCGTCGTGGTTGTTGCCGTTGTTGGTGTCGTCGTCGTGGTTGTTGCCGTCGTCGTTGTTGCCGTCGTCGTTGGTGCCGTCGTTGTTGTTGCCGTCGTCGTTGGTGCCGTCGTTGTTGTTGCCGTCGTCGTTGGTGCCGTTGTGGTTGTCGTCGTCGTGGTTGTTGGTGTCGTCGTTGTTGTCGGCGGCGGTCGGCGGGGGTCCAGTGGGCGGGCGACGGCAACACTGGCTGCGCTCGTACTAGGCATTTGAAGAAGCCGATCCAGGTCTTGGCTCCATGCATCTGCAGCTGGCACGGCGTCGTGGAGCTTCCACCCATTCGCACTCGCCTCCCATGCTGACGGCATGGGCGCGGGGACTGGTTGGTACGGGAAGGGCATGACCGGCGGTGGCACGACCGGCGTCACGTGCACGGCCCGCGGACTCATGCTGCTGCGCGGCGGTGAGGCATCGACGCGCGGTGGTGTCGGCAAGATGGCTTTGGTCGTCCAGCGCTCTTCGCTTGAGTGGCGGGCGCTCTTGTAGTCGTGCTTCTTGTCGTAGGACGACCGGTCGGGCGAGTAGTCTCGGTCGCGCTGCTGCTGCTTGCGCTGTCGCACGCGTTCGTAGCCGTCATAGATCGCCTTGACTGTCGCTGCGTGGGCTTCATACAGGTTTTCGAGCGTTCCCGTGAGAATGAAGAGCGCCTTGTTGGGGAGGATGGCCACCTGCCTTATGAGCTTGGTCTCGACTTGAAGCTGTTCGTACATCACAGTCATGCGCACATTGTCAATGTCCATCACGTCGCGGGTGAGCAAGACGAGGCGGAGCGTATAGATGAGGCGACTCGGGTCCGACGGCTTTGCTTCAAAGTCGGATTGCACCTGGTGGAGGCGGTCGCAGGCGTCCTTGACGTTCTCGGCATCGCCCAAGATGTGCAGCCGCCGCAGCGGTGACGCTATGACCATCTCGTCGGCAAACGTGATGTGGATGCGCGTGTGCGTGGCGTCGGCCACTTGCATGAGGCGCGTGGACGCATGCTCCAAGAGGTGCGCCGCAAAGTCCGACCTGATGTGCACGACGGCCTTGTCGTGCTTGTACGAGACCGACTCGAAGGTCGGCACGTACTTGGCGCGCAGAATCTCTTGTACGCGCGCCACGAGCACGCGCATGGCCGCGCTGATCTCGCTCGGCGTGCCCGAGACGCAGAGGATGCGGCAGTCCCTGTAGACGAGCGAATCGACGATGTACATGAGGCAGTTGACCGACCGCGCGAGCTCCTTGAGCTCTACGCCCGAGCGCACGTTGAGGCTCTGGGCCACGTCGGCCGGCACGAGCATGAAGGTCTTGGTGTACGACTTGGGCTCCCACATGCTGCTGCTGCTGCTCCTGCTTTAAATGCGTTTCTTCAAACTCGCCCTCCCAACCAAAAAACGGCCACCCAGC
>NW_012157027.1:38906-39629 GCF_000151545.1 Saprolegnia parasitica CBS 223.65
CTTTTCGTCCTCGCTGGCCGGCAGCTACGGCAAGTCATGGGCGGTCGATCGGAGCTCCATGCAACGGCAACCCTGGATCCCACTCCGTCGCTTTTACGCACTCTTTGAAGCGTACTGGCAAAGCCAGAAACTCTACTGCCCGTGGCTGCAGCAGTAGATTAGATTAAAGACGACATAAAGGGCACACAAGTCGATTACGTTTGGAGAGTTTTTTCTCGCACAGAAAGAGAATACGGTTTACTACGCTGCCGTATTCTTAGCCCCGGAGAGCTCGAGGGGTGACACCGCTCTTCCCGGTCTTGCCCTTTGGGTTGGACTCGACTTTAGCGTTGCCAGTCGGTTGATCGACGTTGTCGCGGTTGGTACCGGTGCTGCTGGAGATCTTGAAGATGTCTTTGGTTTCGCCAGCATCGCCCTTGACGTTCGGGTTGGTCTTGCCACTGCGGTTGTCAGTCGGCTGATTGTCGTTGTCGTTGTCGCGGGTGCTGGTGTCGCTGGTCGTCTTCTTGCTGTATTTGGTTTCGCCAGCATCGCCCTTGACGTTCGGGTTGGTCTTGCCACTGCGGTTGTCAGTCGGCTGATTGTCGTTGTCGTTGTCGCGGGTGCTGGTGTCGCTGGTCGTCTTCTTGCTGTATTTGGTTTCGCCAGCATCGCCCTTGACGTTCGGGTTGGTCTTGCCACTGCGGTTGTCAGTCGGCTGATTGTCGTTGTCGTTGTCGCGGG
>NW_012157028.1:0-4317 GCF_000151545.1 Saprolegnia parasitica CBS 223.65
ACGTGAGTGTCTCGCAGTACGATGCCGCGGCCGCCAAAGAGAAGGAAGCGACGGCGAAGGCCGCGACGTCCATTCAGTCGGTTGCGCGCGCGGCCCTCGCGCGCAAAAATGCTGCAAGCAATGCTGGAAAAGCATCGGACGAACGACGAGCATGATGCCAAGGTGGCATTGACCACCGGGGGCGAGGCTACAAACGATGCCAAGGCGACTGCCAAATCCACGGATGACGACGACGAGGCCAAGCCGAGCGCCGAGCCGATACAAGCACCTGTCGACGACAAGACAAGACCGAGCTCGGTCAACGAAGACGATGGCGCGATGACCATTGACGAGTTCAACGACGACGATGCAAAGCCCGCGTACGCATTCGAGTCTCGCTCGCATGTCGAGGCTAATGATGTGCCTAGGCCGGCGACGACGGCAGCCCTCGAAAAAGCCGTGCTGCAGGACGAGTACGACGAAGAGCGCACCAAGCTCGCGGCGCTCAAGGAAGCGAGTGCGCGTGTGATCTCGCCCTTCTCGCGCGCGCCGCTGCAGTCGATGCGCAGCGCCAAGCGCGGCTCGAGCTCCCAGAACGCACGGTAGTAGCCATCAGCAAGGATTGGATCGCATTAGATAATCATCATCAACTACACTATTTACTTGGTGGCCTTGTGCACTGCCCGGCGCTGGCGCACCGCGTCCGCAAGCACTTCGAGCGTCGAGAGCTACACGCAGATGAGAAAATGCCAGACTTGGTACCAATGGCGTACCGTGTCTTCCCAGCCGATGCAGGCATCCGTGATGCTCTGGCCGTACACCAACGGCGCGTTCGGAATGAGCTTCTGCGCCCCTTCGACAATGTTGGACTCGAGCATGATGCCGCAGATGCGGTCGTCGCCCGCCGCAATCTGGCGCGCCTACAAAGAGGTGAGAAATCGTGTGCGAATTGGACGGGCGGCGTACGAGGTCGGCGGCGACGAGCGGCTGGTTCTTGTGGTCCTTGTTCGAGTTGCCGTGCGAGCAGTCGACCATGACGTTTTGGGGCTGGTTGACCTTCTTGAGGAGCGCCGAGACCTTCTCGACGTGCTCGGCCGCGTAGTTGGGACCGGTGCTGCCGCCACGGAGAATGACGTGGCAGCAGTCGTTGCCCGTCGTCTTGACGATTGCCGCCAAACTCTGCGACGAGACCGAGAGGAAGCAGTGCGGGTGGCCCGACGACACGACGGCGTCGACAGCCAACTGCAGCGACCCACCCGTGCCGTTCTTGAAGCCAATGGGCATCGAGAGGCCGGACGTGAGCTCGCGATGGAGCTGGCACTCGGTCGTGCGCGCGCCAATCGCGCCCCAGCTCACGAGGTCGCAAAAGAACTGCGGCGAAATCGTGTCGAGGAATTCGCAACCCGCCTAAGATTCCATGCGCGTCAGCGATGAGACGTCGAATTGAAGAAGAAGCATACCGGGAGGCCCATCTCGTTGATCTCGGCGAGGAGCTCGCGCGCGACACGGAGACCCTTGTTGATGTTGAATGTGCCGTCAATGTCCGGGTCGTTGATCAAGCCCTTCCAGCCGACCGTCGTGCGCGGCTTCTCAAAGTACACGCGCATGATGATGAGCAGATCCTTCTCCATCGCTTCTTGGATCGGCTTCAGCTTGGTCGCTAGAAGATTCGAAATGGAATGAGCTATCTTCGCCAAAGAGGATACTCGCACGTATTACCATAGTCCTTGGCCGCCTCCACATCATGGATCGAGCACGGACCGACAACGACAACGAGGCGGTCGTCGACGCGGCGAAGGATGTTGGCGACGCCCTGGCGGCCCTTGTTGACCGTGCGTGCGATTTCAACCGTGCGCGGAATCTCTTCGAGGAGGCACGCGGGCGGCAGAAGCGGGCGGATTTCGGCAATCCGCACGTCGACGAGGGCGTGCTTGTCCATGAGCTTGACGTCTTCGCCGTTTGTGATGGACGTCTCGCGACCTCGGCGCGACTCGACGCGGTCACGACGCGGCTCTTGGTTGTCGACGGTGCGCTTGCCGTCCTTGCTCTCGGCGTTGGACGCCGGTTGCTGCTGCTGCTGCAGGTGCAGGCCCAGAAGGAGACCCATGGTCCCGCCCCACGCGAGCGTGAGGGCAGCGACGGCGACGCTGAGTAGCAGTGTGGTGTTGGCGGACGGCGACGGACTCGACATGGCAGCGGCGGATGAAAATCCAGAATGAATTGTGAAGTTGAAGCCACGGTATCCTGTGCTCGCCGTCACAAGGTGGGACATCGTACGTACATTGGCGTACATTTATGTACGATCAAGTGGGTACACTCGATTTGATAGGATCACCTGGGTGCAGCATGGCAATGGACGGTACGGAACGTACGGGACAGAGCCACAAACTTTTTCCAGCGGGACTTCGTGGCCAAGATCGCGAATTGCGCGATCAAGGAACGCTGGCAACCATTGGCCCTTGGTTGCCCGAGCTACTAGCAGCGTAATCGTACTATCGTTAGGAGGACTACCTTACCTGCGTTGTCTGTCTATATGCTCGCGGTACCACAAGTGACAACGAGGTCGATCGGCGGGCGGCTTTGTCGCGTTCGATACCCGCTGACGGCCCCGAAAGAAAACAGTTTGACCATATTATGGGAATCTCCACCTCTCGGTACCAATTTGCAGTGATCATACAGAACGTTCTATCAACGTGTTCCCTGGAAGCTGACGATGCCACATCAATGATGACGCCGGCCTCTACGAGCGATACCTTTGTAGTCATAGAATCCGCAAGTCAGTCAGTATCTCGCATACATGCTGTAGCAGGCTTTGGCATCGCGTTGACGTCGTGCTAATATTACGATATGCAGAGCCTCGACAAGCACAGAGCAGGTTGAGCTGCAGGTTGCCATCAAGAGTACCACCTGGCATCAATCGGTGACGTGTGTCGTACTTAACCGAGAGTATGGGTCCGGCTAGTCTAACCGAATGGTTTGCGGTTTGAGCCGCTCAGATTGCAGTTGAGAGATGACCCAAGGAATGTTTGCGAAACACGCGATCGGGGAGCCAGCGACCGGTCGAGAGCGGTCCATTTTCATCCTTGCAGAACGTGACGTACTAGAACTAGTAGCATGTCTGGCCCTGTGAACAAGCTCGGAAAGCTTGTCGCCAAGATCAACAGCAGCGGCGCGCCGGCCTTTCTTCGCGAAGGCGCGCTGAGCACGGCGTTCAACGCGCAGGTCAAGATGGCCGGCGTCGCCGGTATCCACGTCGAGACGCTCACCGAGCAGAAGAGCGTCGTGTCGCTCAAAAACACGTTCCGCGTCCAGAACCACATTGGCGGCGTCCACGCGTGCGGCATGGCGCTCCTGGCCGAGTCGGCGTCGGGCATGGTCTTTGGCATGAACGTGCGCGACTCGCACCTCCCGCTGCTCAAGTCCATGTCGATGAGCTACGTCAAGCGCGCCAAGGGCGATCTCAAGGCCATCGCGACGCTCACGGATGCCCAGCGCGAAGAAATCGCCAAGTCCGACAAGGGCGAGGTGCTCGTGAACGTTGTTGTCACCGACTCGGCCGGCGACAGCCCCGTCGAGTGCGAAATGCGCTGGGTCTGGGTGCCCAAGCGCAAGTAGATAGTCCTCTTTTGACATGAAAATTCTACGTGTCTTGCGTACGCCTAGCTCCTTCTAGAACGCGACTCGAATGGCATCACCGTCGACAATGACACGGCGTGTCATTATATGCAAGATGACATGAATTTGTGTTATCCATCGAGAATACACAGGGCATATGGCCGATTGCAAGCCGGTCAATGATGCTGCATCACCTTAGCAGCGCTGGAGCACTTGAGCACGCTGGGGCACAAAGGCCTTGCGGTGGAAGACGCCGACCTTGTCGCCGCTCTGCTCCCACTTGAGCAACGTCGACCGATGGCTCTCCATGACGTGTTTGACTGTCGAGAAGCCTCCAATGACCGCCTCGAGCTTGTCGCGGCTGCGAATGTCGACAAGCGCCAGGCTCGGCAGGGTCAAGCACGCGACGACGGATGCCGACGTGAGCTTCATGCAGCCCCAGAGCCGGAGCTCTTTTAGCAACGAGAGCGATTTGGCGAGCTCCCAGATTGCCGCGTCTGTGAGTCGCCAGCACTGCGACAAGTTCAAGCTCCGGAGCTTGGGCGTGCCCGCACAGAGCGCCGAGACGGCAGCGTTCGTCATCTTGTAGCAGTAGCGCAGATTGACGTCTTCGAGCAGCGGCATGTGCTTTGCGATACAAGCCACGACGCTAGTTTCAGACACTGAGAAATCTTGCAACAACGATATGCGCAGAAGTACCTGTCGGTCACCTTGTGGCAAAAG
>NW_012157029.1:0-1800 GCF_000151545.1 Saprolegnia parasitica CBS 223.65
GTAGTCGTCAGCGTCGTTGTCGGCGTGGGCGTCGAGCGTAGGCGTCGGTGTAGGTGTCGGCGTGGGTGTCGGCGTGGGCGTGGTGTCGGCGTGGGCGTCGGTGTTGATGTTGGCGTGGGCGTCGGAGCGGGCGTCGGAGCGGGCGTCGGAGCGGGCGTCGGAGCCGGTGTCAGAGCGGGCGTCTGAGCGGGCGTCGGAGCGGGTGTCGGAGCGGGCGTCGGAGCCGGTGTCAGAGCAGGTGTCGGAGCAGGTGTCGGAGCGGGCGTCGGAGCGGGCGTCGGAGCCGGTGTCGGAGCGGGCGTCGGTGTCGGCGCTATCGTAGCTAGAGAACGCGTTGCAAGGGTTTTCGTGGGCAGGAGTGGCCGCGTTGTTGGTTGTCGAGTTGTTGTGTACTTGCGTGGCGCGGCGGGGACCAAGTGAGGGAATACGGGCTTCGGAAAGTTCGCGGCTTTGGCGGTGCCGTTGGCGTTGAAGTAGCCAAAGTGCTTCTCGAGCGGTTCCGGCTGTGTCGTGTCGTCGTCACGCAAGTTGTAGAAGGAGTACCAGAAGATGTCGCCACCGCCCCGAGACGGCGTCCACTGCATGAGCGCGTTGTAGTACTTGATCGCGTTGTCCAGGCTCGGGACGACGCGGGGCGCCACACTCGGCGACGGGCCGCCGGTCGAGTAGCCGGTCTCCGTGAGGCGTAGCTTGTGCGCGGGGTAGATCGCTAGCATTTGGTCCCAGAGCGCCGTCACGAGCGCCGTCGGGTCAAGTGCGTCGTAACCGTTGTCAAAGAACGGGTAGATGTTGACGCCGATGACGTCGCAAGCGTCGGCGAGGGCAAGCATCTCCGTGCGGATCGCAGGGTTGAGCCACTCGGTGATGCGCTGGACGGTGCCGACGGGCACGACGATCGAGCCGTTGGTGCGGTTGGCGACCTCGGACTTGATGTGCTGCACCTGGTTGGCAATGTACGCGGCCGCAAAGTCACCGTACGGAGCCACGTTTTCGTTGCCGACCAAGACGGCGCGGACGGTCTCGGGGTAAGCCACGGCGCCGTCGATGGCAGCGGCCACCTGGAGCCAGTACCACGGCTCGTGGACCATGTAGACGCCCAGGTACACCGGGACGCCGTTGGCGGCGGCAATCGGCGCCACGTCCACCGAGTGGTACTTGGAGTAGTACGTGCGGACCGTGTGCACGTACGGCTTCATCTGGGCAAAGTCCTCGTTAATGCCGGCGGCGAGCGCGGGCGCGTCCAAAGCTTCCCACGGCTGGAGCGGGTACGAGTCGAGGTGGAAAGGCGAATAGCACGCACTTGGGCGAATCGGCGTCGCCGACGCAACGGCGAGACCAGCAAGAAGAAATAGTCGAGCGAGCATGCGACCAGAAATTGCAGAGTGATCTCGAGCCACTGGCGACCGCAAGTCCACTCAGAGACACTTGTGTCATTCGTCCTGTCTCGGGCAGGTGGTGGGCGTCTTGACCCTTAACTAGACTTCGGCCGGCGCTACTGCTGGACTAGGCACCCATGTACTCTTCACAATTGATGTCTGCGATCAACGCCTGTCCAGATGGCCACCCAACATGTCTTGGCATATATTTTTGCTCGTAACGAGGCGCATGCGCGCACGTGGTCTGCGGTGCCGAGTTGCAGTGGCACTGGATACCAAGAGTACCCGTGTGGAAACAAACGATAAGTCGGTAGAGTGCATTTAGTTATTGCACAGGTGTCGTGCACTGCAAGGGGACCCTTGGTTGCTGCAACTCTCGCAGCTTGTCCTTCTCTCGCAACGCTAATACGGCACGACCGAAATG